>NC_141022.1:7802500-7970833 GCF_052040795.2 Danio rerio
AGCATTCGCGCCTAACAACTGAAGAAAAACTCAATGCTAATGGTGAGCAACGCGTGTTAGCGGAGCTTCTGGAAACAGCTCCACATAAAAGCAGTGTTTTATATTTAGCCATGTTTGTATGTCTGTCTCAAAGAAACATCAAGATAAGCTGCAGGATTAAAACTTGTCCTGTGCAGTTTTTTAAGAAGCGGGCAATCCTTTTCCGAATATAAAACCGATTCGCTTCAATCCCAGTGTAGCATCCTCAAATTTTGAGGTGGCACATAATCATGGGTAGTGTCGCAAACATCTTGGTCAATTTGAGGAAACCTGACAAGAACATGACCAGGGCATATTTCACATAAAAAATGAGTTTAGCTAACAATTATTTTATATTTAGTTGTTTTTATGTTTTTTTTTTTTGCATTGACAAGTTCATCAAAATCAAGTACAATTCCATTTAATATATCTGTCATATACAAAAAAGCTGCAAGTACTTGCTGTGACTTTAAATTACTACAATACGATACCTTAGATGAAAAATAAGTTAATTCCGTCAACGTAAATATAAGCCAAAAATGTTAGTTGCCTATAGCGCGAGTCACAGAAACGTCACAGGCCTTCTGCGCTAGTAACATGACTGAAAACTAACAATGCGCCCTCTACGATCAACTCATCTAACCAACAAACAATGCATTATTGGTGACGGAAAAAAGACGAGACTAAAATTTAGTCAAAATACGAACTAAAAACTAACGAACATGATTTATTTGGTAATAATTTACTGCATTGGGCTGTTCATTCATTAGCTGTGCGTACTGGAGTGCGCACATTCAGTCTTGTAACTGGCGCAGCTGACTGGTCATGTTTCTATTTGTGTTAAGTTTTGTCGTTTACGAAATGAACAAAAAATACTATTTAAGTAATGACGCAAATAAAGAAAAATTGAGAGGATGAAAATGTTACAATACAAAAAATAAATAATAATGATCATATACAGTTTTTCTTCAAATTGTTTGCTGAAATGTGGCCTGGACATGTCGTTATGAGTTTCGCTTTAATTATCGGGCTACAACAGCGATAATTAAACCACACAAATTGAAACAATCTTGAAAATTTAGTAACAAGTCAAAAGCAAACTGAGAAATCAAACAATCATCGGAATAAATTTAGCGTTAAGAAAGGCGACACCCTGGAGCTTTTTCTCAGCGAGTGCGATGGACATCGTGTAATAAGTACGTTTAAACCTCAATAGCAAAGACTGACGTCATCTCTGCTTGTCGGCACGGCTGGAGTTCCCATCTCGGCGACTGCATGAAAAGGCTGCGTGTGCTCATTCACGAGCAAAAAACATCAAATGACTGACTACAAGTCATCATAATAAGAGAAATCAACTAGATCACCACGGCTATAGCACAAAATAAAACCCACAAGAGAATACACGTTAAGAGGTTGCACCCAAAATTGGAGCTGTATATCATAGTCGGTCTCAAGAGACTAGAACAAAATGTCACACGTGAAGAATGTCATCACTATAGGAAGACTTCAGACTTCAAATAATCTTGTTCTCTTCGTTTATGGGGCCTCGTCCGGAAACAGGCGTCGAATATGTCGTGTTTAAACACGCTCGAGTAAAAGCAGGGCGATGGAGAGATCCATTCAATAGGGCGTAAACGCAACTTCTAGAACATCCGAGTAGCAGTAGACTTTCTGCTTTTCTCATTCCTGCTGAACTCGTAATGGTCTCTGAAGAAGTGATGCCCAACTCATTTCGAGTTTAGAAAGACAAAATGAAACAAATGATCATTTGGGTTTTACGTAAAAGGAATCGTTTTAACTCTAAATGAATTTTGTCGTCATTTGCTCCCATCATGTTGTTACAAACCTGCTTGCTTCTATGAACTACTTCTGTCCACACAATGGAAATTTTACTTTATTTCATCCAAATTTGTAGCAATGTGATGGCGAGTGAATGATAAGATTTCATTTACAAAGTAACCCAATAGTGTCACATTAAAAGCAATAGTTCACCCAAAAATGAAAATTTACTCACTATTTAGTCTTCAAGTGGTTCCAAACCTTTATGAGTTTCCTTTTTCTGTCCAACACAAAAGACGATATATTGAAGAACCACTGACTTCCAGAAAAACTACGGAAGTTTTCAGCCTTCTTCAAACAATCTTCTTTTGTGTTCAATAGAAGAAAGCCAATTGAACAGGTTTGTGACAAGCCAAGAGTGAGTAAACGATGAGATTTTTAACTTCAAGTGAACAATCCTTTTAAGCAGATTGACGAAAACGTTTTTTCAGAGTGTCACAACTGCAACGCAATTGTTCGGCGCTACGGTACCCTGCACTGAAACTACACTCCCTGGAATATTTCCATGCAGCGATTTAGTGGCAAGACCCGAATATGCAAACTCAACCAGGAGAGCCAAATATGCAACTTCACAGAAGTTAGGGAAAAATGATGAAATATTTTCCTAATAAGCTGTAATCCTACAAAAAAAAAAAACTCGACTGTGGCTCTGAGAGGCAGAAAATCCTCTCAAACAACCACTGAGCTCTGGAGAACACAAGGGAAGTCAAGTGTCGCTACTCCTCTACTAAAAAAAAAGCACACACTCATGGAAAACATGGAAAAAAGTGCTCTTCATTTATTTAAAGACGTCTGTTAGCATTCTATAAAACAGAACGCTTCAGACACGTGTGACCAAACATTTACAAATTCCTTAACAGTTATACAGCCAAACCATAAATTAAAGAAAACCTCGCAGCTGATTATATGTATTTGTATTTATATATATCAAGAGAGAGAGAGGTAGGCATGACTTTTCCCCCTTGTGTCTTCCAGAGCCCAATCGAAATAACCTTACAGCAACACACTGCCACGGTCGAGCGTCGTGTGGGGAGAGCCGCGTTAACGGTCCATAAAAATGGATTCATAAAAGGTTCTCCGTGCTACTTTAAACCTGGTGAGTCAGATCATATTCAAGGCTGCAGAGATCCAGGGAGTCAAACGTTTGGACAGCACCGCCGCCACTAAAAAATGACTGCGCTCAATTCTGGTTTTGATTGCCCTAGTGTTGTCGAAAGTATCGAATTCAGTACTGACATTTTTAAAGAGTTCATTTCCTGCAAATATTTGAGTGTGTTCTTAAACATTGTTGATTGGTCATTGTGCTCACGTGTTCAACAGAAATGACTGTGATTGGAAATGAAGATCATCAGTTCACATAGTGCAAACACAGATACAAGAACACTGGAGATTTCAAAGTCGCGTCTATCAGCTGATCTGTCTATGAGCTGACATATGAGCAATCCACTGATGGATCGACTGATTGATGTGACTTTAAAACGCTCCAGTGTCAGAATCTGTGTATATGGGTAACAACATATGAGCTGACATATGAGCAATCCGCTGATGGATCGACTGATCGACCCAACTTTAAAACGCTCCAGTGTCAGTATATGTGCATATGAGTAAACAGTGATGAAGACTGGTTAACCGATGACCTTCACAGCCAATCATAGTAATTTCTGTTGAGCACGTGAACACAATGACCAATTAAATTCTGCTGGAAATGGATGTTTTTAAAATGTCAGTGTCCAATTAGCTGTGTTTAGAAATGTGCTCAAATGATTGCGCGAAATTAATGTTTTTAAAATTTCAGTACCAAACTCAATTCGTTTCACTAGATTCAAAAAGTATTGAATTCGATACTGAAATTTTAAAAACGTCCATTTTCCACAAACATTTTGCCGTGTTCTTAAACACTGCTAATTGGCCAGTGTGTTTACGTGCTCAGAAAATGATTGTGATTGGCTGTAAAAGGTGCAGATGCAGATACACAGACACTGGAATGTTTCAAAGTCGCGTCTATCAGCTGATCTGTCCATGAGCTGACATACGAGCGATCTGCTAATGGATCGACGCTCCAGTGTTGGTCCAGTTTCGACTCGGTGAATAGCGATGAACTGATGACCTTCACAGCCAATCACAGTCATTTCTGCTGAGCACGTGAACACAATGACCAATCAGTAGTGTTTAAGAATGCCCTCAAATGTTTGCGGGCAATTGATGATTTTAAACTCGATACTTTTGACCACACTAGATTCAACTGGTTCGGGTCGTTCTGTGCTAGCTTTGGGTTGACTGTTCTTTCTTGAAATACTCGGGGGGGAGAAAACAACAAAGTAAGCATTATTCAGATGCCCTGGTTTCCAGGCAATCAGAAGTCATTAAAACGAAAAGCTCATTCACAGAACAAAAAGAAAGAAAATGTATATCACGGCAGATACTGCTCATTTTTCTAAATAAAACAACAGAGAAGTTCGTGTCGGTGCATGCACGAAGCAGCATGCAGGTGTGTGTGTGTGTAAGTGTGTGTGTCCCTCATATCAACTTCATCTGAATATTAAAAAAAATCTCTTGAAAGGCTCCAATTGGTCAAGAGATGGATTTCAAAGCCCTCCGAGGAGGAGTATTGACCTCTGGAGAGGTTGTCTGTCTGTGTGTGCGCGCGTGTGTGTGTGTGTATACATACACTCTTAAGAGCAAGAGTGAACAACACCATTCTTTTGAAGGTCTGCGCTACTCGCTGCTTGGTCAGCAGAACAAAGGCTGAGAGAAGACGTCTTATTGGTCAGTGAGAGCATAGATCCGCCCATACTACTGGCTGGCTTCATGCCACTGGATCCGTTAGACACCTCACTGATGGAGAGAACAGACAGGAGAGAGAGAACGAGTATGAGTGGAAACACAATTCAAACGCTTATGAAGGCAAAGCAGAGCAACATGAAATCAGGTCAAATTAACCCTCAGAGAAGCTAAACTGAGATGATTAACAGGAAACAAATGAATAACACACAGAGCACGGTTTAGGGCTGTGGTTTTCAACATGTTTGATTACACATTAATCTGCTGTTTGTTTCTTCATTTAATCCAGCGGCTCCCCATTCCGGTCCTTACATAAACAGAATATTTGTCAGATGAAATATCCATCTATTATAACTAAATTACACAGATCGTCATGTTAAACAGCACAACTGACATTTATCACAGTTTAGCACTTAACTTCTGGGCGTGAGTTGTTAATTAGGAACTAATTTTATCAGTAATTTGCAAGCGGCAACCTCCCGCTCTCCCTCGGGAAGCTAATACGGAAGTAACCGAAACTGCAATTCATCAAAAGTCTGCTAGTCCTGGCCCCATATTGAGCAAATTTCAATTGAGCCCACTGTTAGAATGGCCAACTTTACAGCACAAAAAAAGAGTGTTTACAGCCTGTTACAAAGAACGATTTTGGTTCATATAGCTAATATTACCCTCATGACAACTGTGATGGGGTGAATTTTTTAGAACTCATCCGTTTGCTTTATATTAGGGTATATTAAGTCTGCATAATTAAGGGCATGGCCACTTAAGTGACAATTAGGTCTCACTGGTCACTGTCACTTTACCTCAGCTGATTCCGGCTGATTAGCTGCTGAACTCGGCATATACATCATATTTCTGTGTTGTTTTATGTGGCTTTGCACAGTCAGTTGCTTTTTGGACTTATTTCTTACAATTGTCAGATGATATGGCATGCTGTGTGCACTTAATTGTGCTCACAAACCATTCACGTGGCCTCCGTTTCCCATGTGATTGAAATTATATACTTTTATACGATCTCTATAAATGCATTGATCTTATTTAAGATTATTTACCATTTATAATGTTCTTTAGATCTGTAAAGCACTCCAGAATCTGACAGATTGATTAGCTGTAGGCTCTAGAGTCATCTAGTCATCTGAAGCGTTGTCATACAGTTTTATGCCTGGATTTCATTAAGTCTTGCATCTACTAACACAGACTATATTTGAAGTATTTGGGAGTAATTTGCATTTTCCTCCTGTAGAAAAATGTCTTAAGAACAATGTAATGTAATTTGTATTTATATAGCGCATTTATTGTGTATGGCCATACACCCAAAGCGCTTCACAATTATGAGGGGGGTCTCTCGACACCACCACCAGTGTGTAGCATCCACTTGGATGATGCGACGGCAGCCACAGGACAACGGCGCCAGTGCGCTCACCACACACCAGCTATTGGTGGAGTGGAGAGACAGTGATAGAGCCAATTCAGTGGAAGGGGATGATTGGGAGCCCATGGTCGTAAGGGCCGATAGAGGGACTTTGGCCAGGACACCGGGGTTACATCCCTGCACTTTCACGAAAAGTGCCATGGGATTTTTAATGACCACAGAGAGTCAGGACCTCGGTTTAACGTCTCATCCAATGCTTAGTGGGTCAATGTGTTACAGAGACTTATGTGTACCCAGAGCTGTTTATTTGTTAGGAAAATTAACCGAACTGCAGTCTTGGTTTATCTGTTATTTCTCTCTATAATGTAAAGCCTATAAAGCATAATTCTAGCCAACGGCTCTGGATAAAAAAAAAAAGTCTGATTTATATTTTTTGACAATGTCTGTGGGTGTGACCATTCAAAATTAAAGCACAGCTTTTTGCTTATAATGTCTCATCACTCTTCGTCATAAATTAAAATAAAAATGCATGACAGCTGAGCGGGACTGAAAAATAAATGACCAATGTGAGGAGAGTTTACTCGCACATGACTTGTTTTAGCTTTTTTGGTCCGCTTAGAAACATTGCAGTGTGAAAGCGAACTGCACCAAGAACAAAGAGCAACATTGTAACAACTTTAATCCCTGTTTCAGAACAAAACAATTGGTCTACAGGTGTGAAAGCACCCTAAAACACTGCGAATGAGTGAAAACCTCAGCCTGATTGGCTGTTGTCATTTTTCTCTCTCGCCTCGACTCCCACCATTAGTGTTTATCTTCAACAGCCAATAGCAGAACAGCAACTACCGGGGAGGTGATGATAAAGATATCAAGGCCCCATCCGATTGGTCAAATTTAGACAAACAACCAATGAATAAAATTAATGTAATTCATCACAGGTTATGCATATACTATTATCGAGATAACGATGATTTTGGGATATAGATGGGCCTAATTTTGACCCATAAAATCTATTTTGAGCTATTGTCAAAAATATACTCTGGTTTAGTTAACTACAGACAGCAAGTTGAGACTTTTCTAGATGACAATTAGTCCAATTAAAGATCTTCAGAATATTATTTGTAAAGTCCCTCACCCCAGTGCTAAGGAGAGTTCCTCCAGTTGGGCTTTATGGTCAGGCTGCCCGTTCTCAATGGCCTTCAGCTTGTATTCGTGAGCCACCTGGTTCTCCTTAAAGCAGGAAAACAGGTTGGATCAGCACACGCTCCTCATACGAGAATAAATAAATGCAGACGTTCATCCATAGCTCTTCAACTCACCATGGCGATCTCCCGAGTTCTGATCTCTCGCTCTACGTGATCGAGCTCTCGGCTGAGCTGCTCACTAGATACTGTGGCTCCTGAAGACCACTTGACCCCAGCGGAGGGCTGAGCCGCCAGCGCACACGCCTCCCTCTGCAGGAGCATGGAGTTACTGGCAGCCTGAGAGCGCATGCAACATGTTCATTGAGATTTTCTCCACATGAAAACAAGCAGTGAATGTGAGTGATATTTAAATGGGCATTTCAAGCACACCTCCATGCCGCGGGTCTGCTGACTGATCTGTTGGTTAACTTGCTGGAGCTCAATTTTGAGCTGCTCACGGTCCGGGCCAGACACAGGCAAACTGGTAAAAACAAAAGAAAGTAATATGTTTAGTATGCTCAAACCATAGGCTATAAAAAACATGGAGGATGCGACATTATGTTCTTTCATTGAATGAATCAAAGGCAAAATCCCTGATGATGGCCACAGACTATCGCAAAAATTTGCACGTGCAGATGTAATTGTCAGTAATCGTCAAACTTCTAACTAAGCACTTGCATGCCAAATCAACATCGCCAACCTGAACTTCTGTAATAATAATTTAAAATGAACAAGTTTGATATGGTGGACTGCAAAATTCCACATCCTTGAAAAAAACATTTTAAACTTGTAAAACTCATTCTTGATCACATCTGATGATGATTGATGATGATGAGAGAGCAGAACAGATCTTTATCTGTTATCTGTTAAATCTCGATTGCTTTGCGCACGTCCTTCCTTGTTGATATGATTATACGCGTTACTACAGAGACATGTTAATTAGGGATGTAATGGTATAAGAATTTCACGGTACGGTAATACCTCGGTATGAATGTCACGGTAAGGTATTTATTGAATCATTTACAGGAAAAACAAAACTTATGAAAATACTCCAAAAAAGTGCCAAAAGTGTCAATGACATACAAATTAGCCATCTATCTGTAAGCTTTGAAACAGGAACTTCTTTTTTAATAACAAAAAATTAATAAACCATGTAAAAAAAATAAAGTTTCAATTTAGTAGTGTTGAAAACTCATCACATTCAACATTTAATCACTCACTCACTCACTTAGAGATGGGTTTAAAGGAAAATTATCATATAACTATAATCTGGTAAAAGCTGGTATCTCTGGGTATTTACAATGTCCCCTGCAACAGAAAAAAACCCTCTCATTTGGGACTGAGGTTTCTGCGACAACACCGCTATTCAGTATGCGCGCGGCGACAACACCCGCTTTAGGTTCGATCATTTGCATCTTTTTTTCATCTCTGCTACTAGCAGCACACTCCATTTCCGCATTACTGGATCTGTAGCGACAACAGACCGCAAAGGATTATGGCCACGCCTGGGCTGATGGGATATGTAGTTTCAGCTACCTCCCGTTCGCTTCATTCGCCTGAGCAAATTTTCTCAGAAGACCTATAGTTTTACAGAGTCATGCGACTTCGGTAATATCGAAAAAAATGAATATTGCGGTATGACAGTATTTACAATACCGTTACATCCCTAATGTTAATACATGGCTGTCAATCAATTCATTGGGCAGGGAAAACTGCACGCCACATCAAGTAGCAGTGGGCCTCAAAATCACAAGGATTTGGTTCCTACTTTAAAGTCAGGAAATTTTAATAAAAGAGACCTGTTGTGTGTATATCACTCCAATAGGACTGTGGACACACTACCTACACAGTTCTTCACATTTCTTGACATTTTCTCAGACCTAAAGGGATTATTCATCTAAAAATAAGTTTTGGAATCATGTTGTTGAAAAACTGTGACTTCGAAACATACACAAGGTGAAACAACAAATTAATTTAATATTTATAATGTTTGTATTTATGTTACTGTTCGTTTACACCAAAAGCGGCGACAGCGTCAAAGTAGCCAGAAGCCGGTTTTGAGAAGCAGTGTGGCGCGTCTTCGCCAATGTGGGCATCGAGAAAGTTGAAATCAAGTCAACTTTATGGTAATAAAAAACTAAAACGCGGTTTGGTGGCAAACAATCAGAACATAGAAGTCCACCACTTGAGAGGAGTCCAGAGAACACTGCGAACTTTGGTTCCAACCACAGTTGTTCCACCAAGGGTTTTAATGTTGAGGTTGCCGGATTTCCAATTATTCACAATGTTTTCTTACAGGGATATACATTAAAAAAAGTTACTGGCAAGTTACGAATGTGCATTAATGTTATATGCTTTTTTTCTTTAAAAAAGCGAATCTCATGCGGCAATACAAAACAGTATTGCTGCTTTAAAATATTTCAAACATATGGACACATATTGGATAAGTGAAGCAATGCCACACCACGTGCAACTTAATCTTTGATTGTTAAATGAATTTTATAAAAAGTGTGCAACATTTTCATGCTAGAAAGAATGTTGTTTATGCAGGAAAGTAACTGATTTGCTGATATTCTGCAACGGCTCCTTTAAATAAGAGATCAATGCAGCGAATTTTGACGCTCTCGCCGCTGGAGCTCAAACAGAGTTGTCGCCAGCGCGGCCAGAACGAACTTTGATGCTCTTACCACCTTCAGTGTGAATGTTAGTGCATCTTTCAGTGCAGTGCTTTTTTTTTTTTTAAATAGACAGCTGTGTTTTTGCCTGAATTCTAATTTTAATTAAAAGCCCACAAATAGCAATTTCATTGTGGTTAAACTGGTCTGGAAGTGTAATGGCTCGTTTCCACTGACTGGTACACCTGGTACAGGTCGGTACGGGTCACCTTTATCAGGCTTGCGTTTCTACTACCCTTTTGGTGGGCGTGTTGTACGACAAAGTTTTAGTCGCATCAATCTCGCTCGAGGAAATGTCTACAATAAAGCTGTACGGGTCACTCACATATCATATGAAAAGCACTTCTCACAAAACAGACGCTTTATACACATAAATAGTTCTGTATAAATGTTTGTTACTAACTTTTCTATGAACAGGATTTAATTATATCTTCAGATCAATGACAGTGCAAAATATGAACACACAGCCCTTTACAAACAAGGTAGTTTGTTCACGTTTGCTGAACAAATAACGTGCTGTTTTTTCCCGGCTTCTCCTTTTTTCGCGCTTCACTCACGTGTTTGTCAGTGTCTAACAGGATCGGGTTTCAAAAGCACATCAATAATCAAGCGCACGTTGTTAGAAAGTGAAACCGCTCGCACTTCAAACTGGCTCATAAAAAACTACGAGGCACAAGGTAGATTCTGCTCTACTCCATGGCTTTGTGGCTGTTCATCAACACGACGACATGGTTTGTTTGAGCCCAGATCGACCATGGCTCGTTATTCTATGCATATATAATTCCGCTGTAATCTCTCGCTGTGTATTTCAAACATGGCGGGTATTTTGTTTTCATTCTGGCTTGTTGCGCAAGTGAATGACGTATCTCTGTAAACCAATAGCGTTCAGCTGCGCGTCTAGCTCCGCCTTTTGGTACCCTTTCTCCTGTTTCGTACCCTTTCGAAAGGGTGCCGAAAAAGTGGTACGGTACAGTTCGGTTCGCCTTTTGATAGTGGAAACGGCCATAAAAGTGTACCAAACCGAACCGTACCACTCAGTGGAAACGGGCCATAAGAGGTAATAGCCCCTTTCACACATACAGACCTTTCCGGAAAATTGCCGGTAATTTTCCGGAAAGGTTGTATGTGTGAACAGGTCCTTTTTGAAAATACCGGTAAATTCGTTCTGGCTATTTTCCAGAAAGAGAAGTTGTAACATTACCGGCAATTTGCCAGAATGCTGCGCTGTGTGAATGCAGATGGAAGATTCCCGTAATAAGCGCGTGCACGTCTAGAACGAGCTGACGTGAGACGTCTGCTATAGCCAATCACAACAGTCAGACGCATTTAGGTCCGCGCGGTTTGTGAGGATAAAAGCCTTTGAATATTTTTCTAGACACATTTAGCTGCTAGAAGTTAGTCAGATCACGTTTATATGTTCTTCTTAATGCCAACTGTGTAAATAATCATCGATGAGATGCTTATGATAAGCCGTTGTTTGTTTACCTTCAAGCTTTGCGTGCGCCTATGAGCGCCTGCAGACGCACATATTATGAACATCTCGACATGCGAAAGTGATCCTGCGAAAGTTGTTCACAATATTGATCATCCACAGAGTTTGTAATTTAGTCAAATGTTTACAAATACAAGCGCAGCCGTTTAAAGCTCATTTGTGGTGAATGATGTCAGAATTTACCGGTATTTTGGAATGGATGTGTGAATGCTCTTTTCCGGAAAATTCCCGTAATGTCCTCGCCTGTGTGAACAGCGCTTTTTTGAATATACCGGTAAAGTCGTTCCGGAAATTTTCCGGATATTTACCGGTATCACTGTGTGAAAGGGGCTAATGACACGTACCGCTCGCTGAAGTGTCCCTGAGAGTTGATGCTCTGGTGCTGGGGGTACGACGCTCCACCCCATCCGCTGTGGTTTCCATATGGATAGTCTGCTAAAAGAAAAGATTTTACCAAAAACGTATACATGTCCATGTGTGTTTGCGTGTACCTGATTGGGTTTCAGCCTGATTGGGTAGATTTACTTGGACATAGGAAAATTAAGACCTGTTAAAAAAATATTTAAGGCCTACAACACAATATTTCAGTCAATTAAAGACTTTAAGGCCTTACACATTGTTTTTGAAATTAAGACATTTTAAGACCCAGTAGACACCCTGTTAACTATTTTAACATCCAAAATCTACCACATCTTTCCTGTGAGGGTTGGGTTTAGGGATGAGGTGAATATATGCTGCTTCCATGGGAGCTTTGCTTCAGACATTACAATACACATCAATTTAAAATGTAGGATTCTTAAATTTTCATTAAAAATGAAGTGATGTCTGAAGCACGGCTGCCACAGAGGCAGCTTTCTTTTGGGCATCACAACAAATCCATTTGACCAACATAACATTTAAGAATACGAAACAAAATTGAATTTTTTTTTTTTCAGGCACAATTCTTGAACGGATTCGAATTGAAATTTCTGCAAAAATCTGCTGAACAATAAACATGACCTTAAACTGGGGTTCAATGTTGCTTACTTAACCAAACACTTCAAGTTACTACCCTTCAGGTTACCCTGAAAACAAAACTTTGCATTTTATGTAGTTCCTTTAAAAAAATAAAATAAATGAATGAATGGCTGATTATATGAACAGTGTTGGAGCTTTTGTTTTAAATTTGACTCCAAAGTACTGAGATTTTCTTAATTTGCACCTTTAAGGAACCAGAACACATCTTATCTCTGCTGTATTATCTGTATCTGATGGTGTTATAAAGAAGTACACTCACCTGTCATCGTCATGTGTTTGGGCCCTGAGGCCTGTGAGGATGCTATGGCCTGCACAGGCCCAGTGGTCTGGTAACCCGTTTTAGAGGTACGCGAAATGGCACCAAATGGAGACACAGTGGGCAGAGGGCCAAAGGGAATGATGGGATCGTCGTCTTTGGCTTCTGCAGAGCGCCGCTGTGTGTCCAGCGCAGGCTCACGCAAAACTTTTCCCTCTGCAGTCTGGAATAGGAAAAATACAAGGAAACAGTGACTACTGATAGTCTTAGCTGATCTGTGCAAACAAAGGATAAGGGGAGATCACTTGCCATCATCTCCACAGCACTACTGACATCTTTTGGTTTAGCGTCCTTGGAGCCGATGTATGATCCTATGGTGTCACATGACCAGGGGGAATACTGCCCAGCGTAGTCTGGCTCCCGACTTCCAAAGGCCTTAGAGCCATCCTCCAAATACTGCACACGTTCAGAAGACAAAAACCACTAAATAAATTCGGAGTACTTTTTATAATCAGGGTTCCAACTCTTTCATGCACACCAAACTCAAGGATTTTTTTCACAAATAATTTTTAATCAACAGGGCTCGAAATTAACTATTTACTTGGTAGCACCGGTGCTCCCAACTTCAAAAATTTAGGAGCACCAGAAAACATTTAGGAGCACCAGAAAAAGTTTAGGAGGACCCACCAAAAATGAATAAGCACCAATGCAAATTATATTTTAAGGGATTTATTGTATTTGAAAACAACATCAATTAGGACTAACAAAAACCAGAAAGAACTATCTAACTAATGCTGAGATGACATTGATATTTGTGTGCAATAATTCCAAAATGAATGTCGAATAATTATAAAATATTAATGATGATGAAAATGACAATAATAGTAACAATGAATTACATTTGTCATCATCATGCTGCCTTGAATGTGCTTGAATGAAAGTTTTCTGCTATAAAAAGTCTGTTACTTTATGAAAAATAAATATATAGTTTGCATCAAACAAAAATGAAGCATTGCAGTAAGAAATATTTATTTTGTACTGCTGTTTATATATGCATGTCAGTTTAATAAATAATATTCTGCTACAAAACAAACAAAAGATTATAATAAATAATTAAATTCAAGGCTGAAAGCTGCAAAACAGCTCAGTAACTAAATTAAAAAAAAATTATATACACCTCAAGAAAGAATAGACAAAAAAAAGGAAGTAAAGTCTCACTTCTATCACTCTTTAAAAGTTTTGGTTTCAGTTTGTGTCAATTTAAATGTTCAGTCTGAGCTGATTTTCATTTTTCTGTGTTAGTGGAAAAGCAGGCGAGTCAGCCGACCCAATTTATGAGCAGGTTGAGCAGGATTCTTGCGGTGACCCACCGGCGGATTACCGCAGTTTGTTATGAGCCGCAGTTTCAGTTTCAAATTTAGTAAAGGCGAGCTTCTTTGGCGATGATATGTACAGTATTAGATTTGACTTTTAGCGGACATTTGCGCTGAACACACAGTGAATGCAACGCATCGAGATTTGGGCGCCTTCTCCAAAAAGCACGTACTCGATTGATCTCAGCTGGCGGGTCAATGTTCACCACGTCATGATCGCTCTTATCTGCGCCTCAGCTTTGGATGGGGTTTGCAAACCTGTGTGCTTTAAGTTTTCACTCTTTAGCCGTTTGCATTTCCCGTGGTCATAAAAGCTCCTTCCCTGTCACCTGACAGCGGAATACCTTGAGTGATTGACAGCTAATATAAACCAATATAGCGGCAGGGAAGAGCGATTCAGCACGTTTTTAGAAAAAATCAGGTTGCACTACAATTATTTGCAGTCGCACTAATGCTCCCAGATATATTATGAGGTCGCATAGATTAATTTTCGGGCTCATATGCGACCAAAATGGTCGCAATTTCGAGCCATGATCAAGCACCTTAGTAATTCACACCCCCAGCAAATATAGCACTATGAAAATCCTTCCTGTACTTAACATTTCACTTACACTTCACATTAAAATGTCATGATGATGATGTTTTGAATGTGTCGTTTTAAAGTCATGTTTAAAGAAACTTTAATACGATTAGTTAAATTCAATACTGCTAATATTCAAACACGATTTCTGAAGTATTGATGAAATGCATTATTTGTCAGTGTTCATGTATAACAGGGGTCATCAATCTCTTTCCTGGAGGTTCGGTGCCCTGCAAGTGTTTAGCTCTAACTTGCCTCAACACACCTGCCTGGGTGTTTCAAGTATACATAGTAAGACCTTGATTAGCCTGTTTAGGTGTGTTTGATTAGGATTAGAGCTAAAATCTGCAATACACCGGACCTCCAGGAGCAAGTGTAGTGATCCCTGATGAATAACATTAAGATTTAAGATTTTAAAATTTAGAATTTCTCTTTTTTTCATTCTGTTTTTGAAAGTAACACAGTACAATAGTTAAAATAACACCATACACTTTCAATTCAAGCACTTTCAAGGACCTATGTTTTCAATTCATTTCTGAAATTCAGTTTTTTTTAAGAAGTATGGGAACCCTGTGGAATGTCTTTTATACTGAGTACTCAACTCTCAAATATATAACAAATATATTCTGTGAATATAAGCTTCCATATTATGATGATTTTTCATGATATAAGTGCTAAAAGATCCTCCTCAGGACTCACCTCCTGAGGGTAGTCGTGGGGGAACGGGTGTGTGGGGAGAGTTGGGGAGGCAGCGAAGGGTGGAGGAGAGATGACTTTCCTCTCCTCTAGCTGGATGAGCAGCTCCTTACGCCTGCGATGCAAGTCATCCAGACTGGGCTGAGAGCGATACGGGTCCTGCCCAGCAGAAAACATACCAATGAATGTCAACACGAGAGAGTTTTTACATTGATTAAATGACTTTGTGGTGAGCTCTTTTTCCACACAAACAAACAAACAAACAAACAAACAAACAAACAAACAGAAGTGAGTTTTATTTATATATATATATATATATACAGTTGAAGTCAGAATCATTAGCCCCCCTGAATTATTAGCACCCGTGTTTATTTTTTTCCACAATTTCTGTTTAACGGAGGGAAGATTGTTTCGGCACATTTATTAACATAATAATTTTAATAACTCATTTCTAATAACTGATTTATTTTATCTTTGCCATGAAGATAGTAAATAATATTTGACTAGATATTTTTCAAGACACTTCTATACAGCATAAAGTGAGATTTAAAGGCTTAACTAGGTTAATTAGGGTAACTATGCAGATTAGGGTAATTAGGTAAGTTATTGTATAATAATGGTTAAGACTAAGAAAAAAAAATAGCTTAAAGGGGCTAATAATTTTGTCAAAAAAGGTTTTTTTAAAAACTTTATGGACAGGTTTGATATTGCAACAGCAGTGGGAAGGGAAGAAAGTTTTTGTTAAAATGTTTGGGAAAACTTGAGGGATTTTAAAGCCTGAAGGTTGTTAAAGCCAAAATAGGCCATGGCAACAGTGGATACCCAAGTACACAATTACAGAAATATGTTTTTCCATCATTTATAGGGTTTACACTGATGTATATGTTAGAATTTTTTATTTAAAACAATTTAATAGTTACAAAACTATAATTAAGGAACAAGGGATGCCCTGTTTTTCCTGGTCTTTTTTGGTGACAATGGTCAGGAATTTTGGACCACTATTGTTTTTTTAGCATATAAGTAGAGGAAAGAAACTAGCCAGACAGTAATGTGTAAAAAAAACATTAGTACTTTTTATTAAGTGTACTTATTTGCTTTTATTCTTGCCATGATTAAAAAAAATCTATTTGTAGAGAAACCATTTTCTCTTGTCATTAATATTTTAATACTTTAATAAGTAAAACTGTCCGAGATATGAACAAAAGCAAGTGGTGCATTAAAATTTAATTAAAAAAACCTTGAATGGTTATAAATTTTATATTCGTTAAAATATTCCATTAAAATAATTAGTTTAAAAATCTGGAATGATATTAATGATATGACGTAGTTCCGTAAACTTTCCACTTCTCTGTTTATCCGTCTGATTTACGGTGGATTTCTTTTAGACCGTCCCCAGTCGCTTTAAAGAATATCTCAACGGCGAACGTGTCAAGTATAAAAGCCTCATCTGCTTTGTGAGGTGTGCACGCAGTCAGCAAAGGTCTGCAACGCAGTGTCAGGCGATAGAAAAAAAAAATCAGGCTTCACACATTGTTACCTTGAGTTCCAAACACATATACTACAGTTGCAATATCTTGATAGTAAGATGCACACTAAAACTGTTGAACACAAAAAAGATATTTTGTAGAATGTTAAAAACCCAAAACCATTGACTTTCAATAAAATTTGTTTTTTCTCTTATTCACCTCATTCTTCGCATACGAGCAAGAATCTTTGAATCTTTTTGGCTCGAGACTTCCGGTCTCATTCACTTCCATTCATTTTTTAGGCGATAAAATTATTATATTATTCTGCTTCGTCTGTATAGTCATATAAGCACTTGTTTGTAGAGTAATTAGTTTGACCGTTTTCTGACGTTAATTATTTCTAGTCATTTCTCCCATAGGCAACTGAATCAGAAGTTCTAAAACAATCGCAAAAACGAGCGCACTTCCACAGTGAAGAATAAGATCAATAGAAGTCAATAGTTACAGGTTTCCTACATGCTTCAAAATATCTTCTTTTGTGCTCAACAGAACAACAAACAAGTCAAGAGTGAGTAAACGGCAAATGTCTCTTTATATTGATGTATCCCAAATCTATGTTATTCAAATATTGATTATTCAAAGTCATGGTAGGCCTTATTTACACTTTAATGCAAGAGTAAGTAGTATCGTTCAGCATGAGAAAACTTTCAGAAAGACAGAACTCACTCTTATGTGAGACCTCATTTGGCTGTGGTGTGGTCCAGCAGGATAGTACCCGTCCGGTGCGTATCGGTCTCTGGATGATGTCTCTTGAGTGTGGTACAGGGAACCTGCGGCCCCTGCTGGAGGAGGCATAGCAGCCGGGGGAAGATCCAAAGGAACTGGGCTCATCCTGACCAAGTCATCTCTGGGAGGGGCAAATGGGGGTGGGGGTGCGGGATAGTGTCTGCGACTGTAATGGGAGGGCGGTGCATAGGTGTGTGTTGAGAAAGAGGGACTGGAGTGGTGGCTCTGATATTGGCTTTCTGGGCCGTAACCTGGGTAGGGCTCCGGGTAAGGTGGTACTGCCGACTCACCCGGGGGAGGCGGATTACGGATGTAGCGGTGAGAAACGTATTGTGGAGGTTGGTACGCGTAAGGATTACCTGTAAGAAAAGAAATGGATGGTTATGAGTACTTAGAATTGTCGCTCTTAATCAATCTGACTAGATACAAACATTGTCCAAAATGTCTTTCGTTTTGCGTCTGCAGATTTCTATGGCCAGAATCTTAGATAATTCCTGCATGAAACGCTGCACTAGTTTAACATAGACCTTAAAAATCACACCGTCTTCATAATCTGTTCAGACAAGCATCTGCAATCACCTGCTGGGTACTGAGCATCATACTGAGATCCTGAGGGAGGAGGTCTGGCGGGCTCTGGATAGAAGAGCTCAGGCTGCTGCTGTGGATACATCTGCGGTGTACCTCTGGGCACGACTGCCCCCTGCTTGGGCATGGTTAAGTGCTCCGTTCTGGGATGAGGCACAGGGTGGGGTGTCAGAGACAAGCCAGGTTTATCCAAACTGAACGAGAGAAAGACAGAAATAAGTGAGTGATGCAGCTTCTTGTTACAGCTAGACCTTTAATGCAAATATTCACCCAGCAACTTGTGCTAGATTTAGAAGAAGTTAAATAAGGTTGATTAGATATTTTAGAGGCAGAGCTCATACACATTTTTACAACTAAAATTCAATGACGTTGAAGTAAATTTTCATGACCTAATGTTTCATGTAATGTATATGTGATAATTTTTTGAAAGGAGGAATTTCAATTATATATAATAAATTATCTTAGTTAGAATGTGATGTTTCATCTGAGCATCTCAAAATGGAGTAGGAAGAGGATCTCGGAGCAGAAATTGAAAACTGGCAATGGGAGGAAGCACAAGAACAAGTTCATTGTAGTTCAGTGTATCAAGTATTAAGGGCCCTATCATACACCCGGCGCAGTGTGGCGCAAGACGCGGCGCAGTAGTCTTTTGGTAGTTTCAGCTTGCCGCAAGAGTCGTTTTGAGGCGTTGCGCTACGCTGTTTAAATAGCAAATGCATTAGCGCTCATTTGGTCTACAAAGGAATGCGTTCTGAGGCGGACCGCTGGCGCGTTGCTATTTTGAGAACCTATAATAGATTTTTCATTAGACCAAAACAAACCCGGTCTAAACTCCGGCGCAGAGTTGCGCCTCGCTTACACACTGCTTAATACGCACAAGAGAGCAAAAGGCAAATCTCTTTACATATGAAAAAAATTTAATATTAAGGATATATATAGGATAAAATAAGAATAGATATAGAATATAAATATAAAGGATTAAAATATTACAAAACATATTATTTTCTAGCCTACATAAATATGAAAAATCACTGCTTTTATGTCTTCTTCATCCCGGGAGTCTTTTTCAGTTCATTCATAACAATTTGCTTTTGTATAATGTTATTATGATTAGCAGTATTATTTATTATATCCGTATTTATATTTGTTTTATTAAAAACAAGCTTAGATTTGCCCACCTGTCAGGTTTAAGACCATATGGGGCATGGCAGGTGTATTTGGAAATAACTCAGTATTTTGACCACACTTGGTCATTATTGTTCATTTATTCGTTTGCTAGAAATTAGAACTGAATTTAGAAATAGTTTTGAAACCAAGATTTGCGCTTAACAAACGCAATTAATTTTTTATAGGCTAATTGATGTCTGTGCGTAAAGGTTTTTCTATCCAAGATCGAATGTGAAAGTAGTTCCATTATCTCTCATTCTCACGCAGTAGATGCTCTGTTTAACAGTTTTCCGTTAAAAAACTGTTAACTGTTTGCTTGTGAAATGCTCATTTTTTCCACTTAGACTTACTTTGCGCCCTGTAAATAGTGAATGCACTCTTGGCGTGAAGCAGCTGACTCTTAAAGGGAATGGGAGATGAGACTCTAATTGGTTTATTCTCAAAACACACCTATAACTCATTAATAAAATAAACTCAACCCTTTTAGACTATGCGCCTTGGCGCAAGGCAGATTTCCCGTCCTTAAATTTGCAAAAACGCGTCCTGACACACCCTGAAAGCGTTTGCGCCCTACGTTTTGCGCTTTGCGCATGGACCATCAAAATAGAGCCCTAAAACTCTTTCTCTTTCGTAGACCCACTGTGTGATAGATGCAATCAAACCATGGCATCGCTCAGTCACATGTTTTGGAGTTGTCCTAAAATTGTTAATTATTGGATTTCGGTTTTTCAAATAATTTCAAAAATGGTGGGAAAACAAATATACCCGGGCCTATTTTAGCTATATCCGGTGTCAGTGATGATGCAGAATTATCTAATAATCAATGTACAGTGATTAGATTTATAACCCTTTTAGCACAAAGATTGATTTTACTCAATTGGAAATGAAAAGATCCTCCCCGTTACAGAACATGAACAAAAAATGTCATGTCTTGCCTGCAACTTGAAAAGCTAGGACTTTCTCTTAAAAAATAGAATTTCCATGTAACATGGAAACCGTTTATTAAGTGCTTTAACAAGAGAGCAGTGATTGAGTAGAAACACCTCAACCCCCCACCCACCCCCTCTTTTTACATTTTTTTTTCTTTCAGTTCTTTGCCCCTTCCCTCTACTTTTTTCAGTATTTGTTTTAGTGTTTTAATTCTCTAATACATATAATAGTAACATGATGTTGCAACTCTTTGTTTAAAAGAGAGAAAAAAGTAATCATATGTAAATGTTATCGTTTGTATTGATGTAAAAATACAATAAAGAAAACGTTTAAAACTAATCTAGTGTGATTTAATTGGCTGGTATGATTTATTTAAAACTGAAATAAGGTTTAACAAGGCTTGAGTGATCGATTTGCCATCATGTACTTTATATGCTTGACTGTGTTTATTTTCAAAGCTATAACAGTTTCTCCATTGATTTAATAGTAGTTTCCAAACAAAGCTGACGAAATGATGAAACAGAAGAGGTAGCAAAGACTTACGAGTCTGGTGGTGACCCAGGAGCACTCAGACTAGGGCCATCCATTTTGGGTTTAAGTAAGAGGTCATACGTGGAAGAGTCTGTGCCTCTGGGGATGAGCTGGGGAAGACCATTGGTAATGCCAGAGCCCTTCCGGGTTGGCTCCAGTGGGATCACGTCCTCAGGCAGCAGGCCAGGGGTGCAGGGCACTCGCGCAGCAAGACGTTTGTTCATTTTACGATACCTACAGAGTATCAAAATCAAAAAGTTGTACAGTGCATTGCAATGCAGACAAGAACCATTTGATATTGGTTTAATTACAGATCATAACCAATTATGATTTACTGATGCTTTCTCACATAAGGGGTAAAAAAAAGGTGACAACCTATTGTTTGATCAGTGATGGGTGCCACCATTTTAGCCTAAACTGCAGTGGAGAGATCAGAGCTGCTGGATTTACAACATGTTAATTCCTCAACTTCTCTTAAAATTCATTAAAGTGACGATGGGCTCTATTTTGACGGTCCATGTGCAGAGCTCAAACGCTTTCAGGGCGTGTCAGGACGCGTTTTTGCTAATTTAAGGACGGGAAATCTGCCCTGCGCCAAGGCGCATGGTCTAAAAGGGTTGAGTATATTTTCTTAATGAGTTATAGGTGTGTTTTGAGAATAAACCAATTAGAGTCTCATCTCCCATTCCCTTTAAGACCCAGCTGCGTCGCGCCAAGAGTGCATTCGCTATTTACAGGACGCAAAGTAAGTCTAAGTGGAAAAAATGAGCATTTCACAAGCAAACAGTTAACAGTTGACAGTTTTTTTTAACAGAAAACTGTTAAACAGAGCATCTACTGCGTGAGAATGAGAGATAATGGAACTACTTTCACATTCGCTCTTGGATAGGGAAACCTTTACGCACAGACATCAATTAGTCTATAAATAATTAATTTTGTTTGTTAAGCGCAAATATTGGTTTCAAAACTATTTCTAAATTCAGTTCTAATTTCTAGCAAACGAATAAATGAACAATAATGACCAAGTGTGGTCAAAATACTGAGTTATTTCCAAATACACCTGCCATGCCCCATATGGTCTTAAACCTGACAGGTGGACAAATCTAAGCTTGTTTTTAATAAAACAAATATAAATATGGATATATTAAATAATACTGCTAATAATAATAACATTATACAAAAGCAAATTGTTATGAATGAACTGAAAAAGCCTCCCGAGATGAAGAAGACATAAAAGCGGTGATTTTTCATATTTATATAGGCTAGAAAATGTTTTGTAATATTATAATCCTTTATATTTATATTCTATATCTATTCTTATTTTATCCTATATATATCCTTAATATTAAAATTTTTTCATATGTAAAGAGATTTGCCTATTGCTCTCTTGTGCGTATTAAGCAGTGCGTAAGCGAGGCGCAACTCTGCGCTGGAGTTTAGACCGGGTAAGTTTTGGTCTAATGAAAAATCTATTATAGTTTCTCAAAATAGCAACGCGCCAGCGGTCCGCCTCAGAAACGCCTTCCTTTTTAGACCAGAACGCCTATGGGCGCACAAATGAGCGCTAATGCATTTGCTATTTAAACTGCGTAGCGCAACGCCTCAAAACGACTCTTGCGCCAAGCTGAAACTACCAAAAGACTACTGCGCCGCGTCTTGCGCCACACTGCGCCGGGTGTATGATAGGGCCCGATAACTGTGAGATGAGAAGTAAGGCCCAATCCCAATTCTATTTTTGTACCCCTACCCCTACCCCTAGGGCTTCAAAATTGACCCTTAAGAATTTGGACAGCACCTGCACACGTTATCAGATGTCATCGCAATCTCTTGCTTCATATGAGATCAGACGATCGCGACTGCTGTAGTGATTCCAGTTGTGTTATTTTCTGGTATTTATCTTCAGGAGATCACTGAAGCCATATATTATGTTATCATAATGATCTAATGTGGCAATAAGATCTTAACAGTACTGTGTATTTCCACAGTGGTTATATTCATCGATGTAAACACACGAAAACAACACTAACATTAAAGTAGATACTCTAAAAAGCCCATTGACAGCCACTAGACATTACTGACAGGGTATTCCAGTGTCAAAATGCTGTGGGACTGCTGTATAGGAGTTATTTAATAGGGATTATAGATTGCGAAATTTAGCGGGTTTTTTTTAAAGCATGACGGTAAAACACGGATATAAATATATAAAAACATGTGTTTGTTTGTCTTAAAAATTCGTAATAATGACAAAAAATACTAATTTGTGGATCTCCTTCCGAGTTCAGCAATACTGCCGCTGTGGCTGGTTTATTCTGGGAAATTTTCCCAGGTTTACCCCTTGGTTTCAAGTGTGGTCCTGAAAAATCTTTGTTCGAAGGGTTATTCACCCCTTCCCCTTAGCCCTACGCCTTCAAGGTAAAGAGAATTGGGACACCTCTACCCCTTGGCGTGCACGCGCAAAACGAGAGGTAAAGGGAAAGGCTAAGGAGTAGAATTGGGCCTAAATGTTTGATCAACCTAAACTGTTATATAAATGCTATGATCGTTAATAAACAATATTTGCTTATAAACTAGTGGTGCATGTTTCTCTGGCTCAGCGCGAGTCATTGCAGTAAAGCGAATGTGAATTTAGCAGCTGATCACATTATGCAAAATATACCAATCCTATCCTCTAGAGACCAGCCTAGACTGATCACACTAGTTAAAGGGTTACCACAACTGAACATGTGACATGTTGCAATGACACTCACTTTTCCAGCTCCTCCTGAGAGTGAGCGAAAGTGCAGCTAGCTCCTCTGGGACAGCCTCCTTTCTGCTTCATGTCTCTGCACATGTATGTCTTGTATTTGCTGTGCTGTGGGGGCTGTTGAGTGTCTGCACCCTTCTTGCTGTGGTTCTGGATGAAGTCCACAAGGCCATGCACCACCGTCTTTACCGCCACAAGACCCTTCTCAAGCTGCTCCCAGGTTGGAGGAGGAGCATCTGAATAAAGATCATGCAGACGCTTAAAAAAAATCCATATATATATATATATATATATATATATATATATATATATATATATATATATATATATATATATATATATATAGTCAAGTAATGTCACACAAGCAAAAGTGCCATTTTCCAGATTACAGTTTTACAAAAAAGGTAATATTGTCTAAGAAATATTCACACCAGAAAAGTCCATTAGTTCACTTGCTTTGGTGGAGACCAATCACAATGCGGTTTTGTTTATTAGGTGCGGGTTGCTTTTTTATACAGCTCTTTAGGAAAGTGAACTAGAAATTGTAAACAAACCACACGTGTGCGGTCATGGGTCATGAAACGCCAAAACACATTTTTTGAAGTGTTGAAAGTCATATACATGTCCCACGTTGCTAAAAGCACTATTAGTACACGTATATCAAGCTAACAAGTAAACATTTGTTGTTTTTGCTTTGTTTACAGCAAATTCATTATTCCAGTTTGTCCTTTAAAGCATCCTTATGTAAATTCCAGCTTGTAGTTTGGCTGTCTGTATCAGTGAGTACAAAGTGATGTCATTGAGTTTTCAGCACATTTGTTTATTAATTCATAAGAAAGACTTGGTTCGAATCAATCAGTGCGCTCTATTGTGAATGAGAAGCAACTTCATTAATATGCATGATATAGCTTCGAGGACTCATTTTACCTGTTAATAGTGTTCAGAAAGACACCACGTTGTTTTACCAACCATAATTTAAACATTTAGTAGTAGAAGAATTGTTTGAAGGCATTGTTCGTCAGTGTTGCATTTATAAATGTGCTACCACAAAGGTTTTATTTCCATTTCTCCACAATGAGTGCACAGCTGGCATATGGACCCAAATGTGTAAATTACAGTGAAAGTGCCAAAGTGCAGTTAAAGTCGACAAATTAAGAACCAAACACCTAAAATTACATGAAGCTCTAGAGGAAATGTGGATATCGTGGTGACATGATGACGTTAATCAATCTATGTGCTATATGTAACATGTAAACGTGATCATAAAAGGAACATTCAAAAAGCAACTCATGTAAACACCATCACATTATTGTCTCATTCAGATAAAGGCAAATAATTTGATTACTGATGTCCATGTAAACGTGTCTGTGTTTGCGTTGCCTCTGTAAAAAAACAGCTCATGCACATACTGAAACTCCCCCTTTCATGAAAGTCCTTCCCTCTTTCGCCACTAAACAATGCCATCTAAGCAGAGCTGGACTCCCCCATTTTCCTGACTTTTTTCAAACTAGAGATGTGAAAACAGAGCCCTGAATCGGTGGGGGTGGGGTGGGTTGCAGTCGATACCCCTGTACTGAATTCTCATGAAGGTGACTGACCAATACCAAGTACCAATTCTAATGCTTCAAGCTTCATATCACTGTCCTATTAAATAAAGCCTCTTTTCCATTTTTTCTTTACTAAAAGGAAACAGGCTTAAAAACGGTTCATGGAAACAAGTATATTCAAGTTCTATTACTAAATATTCAAGCAATTTGAATATTAAATTTTTTTTTTGAAGTTTTGTTTTTAATTTTCAGAATATTTCCAGCCAGGGTTTAGTGAACAAAACATCTAGATCCTGTATGTTAGTAGTAAGGGTGTCACGATCCTCCAAATCCTCGGTTCGATTACATTTTCGATTCAGAAGGCATGATTCGATTCGATTTTCGATTATGAATAATTAAATAATTAATGACCAATTAATTATTTGTAGCCTACCGTTTAAACTACCTGACCTGCATGGTCTTTGTTTTAGCCATAAACAAATCATACAGTAAATGAATAAAGGCAAGTTACACACATAATTACCACCTGTCAATCACTTTTTCTGCGGGACTCGTGAATAGGCAGTGATCTGTGTCGTTATAATGGCGTCAAAAAGACGCACAAAAAAAGACGCACAAAAAAAGACGCACAACCAACAGGAACCAGCCAACAGTATCTGAGGTGTTCGCTAAAATGACTAAGTACAAGTGAGTGAAAGATTGAAGCAGTCCTCTGACTGCCTGGACCTGCAGTCTGGAACGCATGGCTGTGTGCGTCTGTGTCTGTGTGGTCACGTGATGTGCATTTTCAGAGGTAGAGAGGAAGGAGGGCTGCACAGAAATGCTACACGCCACTGTGGATGTCAAATCATTGTCGTTCTAAAATGCCATTTAAAAACAAAGACAGTGTAAACGGTCTGAGTGTGTACTTTTCACGAGCGGATTTGCAACGGCGGAGGATCGCGATGCCGGTGTTGTCTATCGAACGAACCGTACGTAATACGTACATAGCAGAGCTTGCAAAACTCCAAAATGCTTACACACTGGCGACTTCATTGAAAGAGGAGAGGGTTTAAGTTCTGTCGACGGGTCTCCTGCTTCTGCAGTTTAACAAGCACTTCAACAAGCCTGTTATTTCCCGCTTGGCAAGCCAAGCTAACGTGACATGGGGGCGTGGCAGCATCGACGATTCTATTTTTTGATTCGATAATCGAAATTGAGCATAAATTTCGATCGATTTTGATTTGACACCCCTAGTTAGTAGGTCTAAATACACACAAGGCCATTTAAAGGGTTTGCTCATCTCCAACTATTGATAGCAGCACATCTTTGTATAACATATAAAGATGAAGATTCTGGCTGAATGAAATCGTTTGAGTGCAAAATCCTGACGAGCGAGCAGGAATGATATGTAAGCCTACTGCATGTGCCTTTCACAATCATTCCTCCAGCTCATTCACTCATCTTCATGATTTATTGGCCATTTTATCTATTTTATTCCAGAAGAGATTATTAGGTGGGATCAGAAACTAGAGGTGATTGTTCCACTCATGTCACAGCAGCTAAAAACACTGGATATACAATGATTGCAAAACATTCTTCACACAATTAAAGCCGACACAATAATAGAACAAGCTTCATTGATAAAGTGCTTTTGCAAAGAGAACAAGTGGGAGGATCTTCTATTAAAAACGTATGTGTCACCCTGCAGTCATTCTACAACGGGTGTAATCAATCTGGTATTCACACCAAAAGGAGAGAGAAACTGAAGACTGATTCAGTCAAACTAAATATGACAGGTGTGACGCAATAATTAGTTTCTTCAGCAAAACTATATCGATATTAAACTGGAGCAGATCATTTGAGGATTTCAGTGCCGTACTGCAATGCTTAGTTCTGAATTTAATCTGTTTTAAAATAATCCAGTAAGACAACGACTCAATGAATCAGCCATTTTGAACAAATCCATCATAGTAGGTTTGTCCATCTTGTAACAAACCTGGACTGGGGTCGATGTTAGCGAGCAACTCCAGATGAGGTCTTAGCCGGTTGAGATTGGCTGGATCACCTGTCCTCTGCAGAGCGATGGTCAGCTCCTGCACGCTCTGAGCAAACGATGCTGGGGTCTGCAACTGAAAGACAAAGCCATATTCTCCATAACCCTAATTCTGAAACAATAACAGGGTCACACTTTACAATAAGGTTCATTAGTTAATGCATTTACTAACATGAACTAATCAACACTTGAACAGCATTTATTAATTGTAACTGAACATTTACTAATGCATTATTAATATTCAAGTTCATGCTTGTTAACATTAGTTAATGCACCATGAGTTAACATGAACTAACAATGAACTACTCTATTTTCATTAACTAATGTTAAATAACATGAACAAATACAGTAGTAAATGTATTGATCACTGTTTCTTCATGTTAGTAAATGCATCAATTAACATTAACTAATGAACCTTATTGTAAAGTGTGACCAATAACAGTTTAAGAATTGTCAAACTTTATAGACAGAGAGGTTTCATACCTTGTCAATGATGGACTGCATGTGGGATTTATGAGACTGGTCTCCATAAAGCAGAGACGACCACTGATCGGGGGCAATGCGAAGCCCTCCCTCCATTGCAATTTGAACAATCTGAGAGTCGTGTTCCCGCCGAAGTGCCTCATATGTGCGGAACTCCTCTTTTAACTGCATTAGCGATGAATCCTCATCTCGCTTAGTCACCTATTACACAGATGAGATTCAAATGAAACCTCTGAGCTACTGCTGTTAATGTTATTGCTGTCGGGGTGATGAATCAAGGATCATTTAGACATGAAGAGCAACAGAATTAAGGATGAACAGATGGATAGACGGATAGATGGATAGACAGATATGTGGATGGATGGATGGATAGATAGAAAGGACGGACAGACAGATAGACAGAAAGATATATAGACAGACGGACGGACGGACGGATGGATGGACAGGATGGACGGATGGATAGATGGATGGATAGATGGATGGATATGTGGGTGGATGGACGGATGGACGGACAGACAGATAGACAGAAAGATATATAGACAGACAGACAGACGGACAGAAGGATAGATAGATAGATAGATAGATGGATGGATAGATAGATAGATAGATAGATAGATAGATAGATAGATAGATAGATAGATAGATAGATAGATAGATAGATAGATAGATAGATAGATAGATAGATAGATAGATAGACGGATGGAAGGACAGGCAGACAGACAGAGACAGACAGACAGACAGACAGACAGACAGACAGACAGACAGACAGACAGACAGACAGACAGACAGACAGACAGACAGACAGACAGACAGACAGACAGACAGACAGACAGACAGACAGACAGATAGATAGATAGATAGATAGATAGATAGATAGATAGATAGATAGATAGATAGATAGATAGATAGATAGATAGATAGATAGATAGATAGATAGATAGATATGTGGGTGGATGGATGGACAGAAAGAATGATAGACAGACAGACAGACAGACGGACGGACGGATGGATGGATGGATGGATGGACGGATGGATGGATGGATGGATGGATAGAAAATGAACATAAACAGCTCAAGTGAGATGTGAAACACAAGCCAAGGAAATGAACCTTAAAGCAAGAGGCACGGTAGAGGAGCTGAACTACATGTCCAATACTGGTTTTGGAGGCCTGAGGAAATCTCGGTTCCAGTCTCTGTACCACAAAAAGAACCAGAACCTTTCTGGAAAGAGCAGATCCATCTTCCAAGGCCAACAACACCAGCTTCAGTGCCTCCTCCTGCATGGCTGAAGATAAAAAAGACATACACAATAATGAGATGTTAGATGAGGTCAAACGACCAATAAAGGCATTTAATTATTTTGTTTTTTCCACTTTCTATGACACAGGGTATTATAAATCTGATTCCAAAACCTCAAAAAGACACTTCTCTGTTGGAAAATTGGCAACCTATAAGTCTTTATAAGTCTGAATAATTACTATTATGAGATATTATAAGATATTAGCTATGATTTTTGCCAAAAAGATTAAATGTGTTCTAGACGATACAATAGATGAATGTCAGTCTGGCTTTTTGAAGGATAGACTTCTCTCAAACAATATAAGTCTTGCTCTTAATATTTTGGATTACGCAGAGATGATACCAGATGAGTTTTTTTTACTTTTTCTTGATTTCTATAAAAGCATTTAATTTCATTGAGTTCCCTTTTATTCTTAAATCATTAAGTTTGGTTTTGGTCCTAATTTTGTAATGCTATTCAAACTGTGTACAGTAAAGCTAATGCTTCAGTGAAATTACAACATGGTACCACTCGTAGATTTAACATTAAAAGAGGCAACATTTTATCCTTTGATATTCAAAATAGTAATTTGAAAGGCATTTCTGTGGCAAATCGATCGTTTTTAATTAGTCAACTAGCTGATGACACAACTCTTTTCTTACAAAATAAAGATCAGGTCTTCTTAGCTTTACACAAAATTAATCTTTTTTTTCCTTTGCTTCTGGTTTACATCTTAATGTTCATAAATGTGAACTTTTAAAAGATACACAACTCATAAATATGTATCAGTAAAAGACTCCACTACTGATAGTAAAATTTGTGACATCTCAGTTAAATCTGAAATCAAACACCTAGGTATAATTGTATGTAAAGATCATAAAAAGAGATCAAAGCTAAATTTTAAACCTCTTATGCTTTCTGTGCGGCGCAAAGTAAATTCTTGGTTACAGCGCGATTCATCAATAACAGGTAGAGTGTTATTTTCTAAAGCAGATGGATTATCCCAGGTTATCTATCCCGCTATGGCACTGGATGTCTCTGTGGAAATCTGTCAAACACTAGACAAAATTATATTAGACTTTGTTTGAAACTGTAAAATTCTCCTAATTGAAAAAAAAAGTGGTATGCTAGCTGATTGGGCCATGGGAGGATTTGATTTAGTGGATTTTTCCAGACTTAATAATTTATTTAAAATTAAGTGGTTAAGGATGTTTTTGAACAATCCAACATCATGTTGTAATTTTATTCCAAATGATATTTTTAGCTCAGTTGGAGGTTTACATTTTTTGTTGCGCTGTAATTTTGACATCTCTAAAATACAATTAAACATGTCTAGTTTTTATAAACAGGCTTTAATATGTTGGTCCCTTACATATAGTTATAATGTTTCTCAATGTACCTATTTTAATCGGGATAATCAAATAATAGATATAAAAATAAATCTCTGTAAATAACTGGTTTATTAAAAATACTTTTAGTTAGTCAGCTCTTAGATGACTGTGATGTCCCTATTTTCATACGAAAATTTTATGCATCAGTTTTCTTTTCCTGTTACCCCCAATGAAAATCGTTTTTGGTGCAATCCCTGATTGTGTATACCTTTAGTCAAATTTGGCCCCAAAGGTTAGATAGGTAGATTCTTTTATTTTTGACAACACAAACCTTTTTGTTGACTAAAGATATTTGCTTGGTTATTAATAGTTCTCGGATCTCTTTACCTGCTTGCATTGGTTTTTGGAATAATATATTTGATGACATAGATTGGGAACAGTTTTGGCTTCTACAGAATTTTTTTTTTTATCTAATAAAGCTGTTAAAAGTCTCAATCTAAATCATTCATAATTGCTACCCAATAAATACCAAACTAGCTAAATTTAATAACAATATTTGCCTGAAATGCTTATTTTGTACTCAGCATGATGAAACACTAAATCATTTATTTTAGGGAGTGTACTTACTGTAATGAGTTTTGAATCGACTTTTCCAATTTCAGTAAAAAACTCTTATTTCCAAACTTCTGTATTTCCCCGAAAATTGTATTCTTTGGTTACTCTCTGAATGTGTATCCTTTTCATTGTAAATTTATTATTAAGTTATTGCTTTTTTTGGTAAAATTATAAATGTATATAAAAAAAAAAAACACCCTTAAGGCCCGTGCACACCGAGACGTTTTTTTGCTCGTGTTTTCCATCGATGTTTAACGCCTCGTGGCTATATAAAGGACGCCAATGTAATCGTGCACACCAACGCGCAAAACGCCAGGCACAAAAGCGTCATTTAAAAAAAAAAACACCTCATGCTCGTTTTTTTATTTGACGCGCAGCGTTAAAACCTCCACCAATCAGGTTGCCACTTTTGTTCACGTGCATGGAGCTGCTTAAGTTACAGTAAACTGCACTTGGAGGCGCTCAAGTGCAAAACTGTCAATGCGAGCGCACATTAAAGAAGGAGCCCAGAGGCGATATGAAAGCAGAGCTGCTTATTGCACTGGTGAGTAATAATCATTTCTTCATCACTACAGCTGGAGCTGCTGCTTGAACCATCTATGCTTGTTCGAGTCACCAGTAACTTTAACAACAAGCGTGTGAAATTTCTCTCTTCCTCTTACAAGCGGGTGTCGGAAGCTTAAAGTTATGTAGCACCATCTAACGTCAAGGAGTGATTTTGCATACTCTTTTCAGCATCGATATCACAATGTTCAAATCAATAGTTTTTTAAGGCTTGTAAATGTAAATATTCTGTAAAAGTGAATTTGAACCATTGGGGCACAAAAATCCATAAAGTTTGCAGCTTTAACAACAATTAATTGTGTTTATTTACACAATGAAGACTATACAGTGTTATTTCACATTTGATTATTGAATTTCTGTTTCTCAATACTGTTCAGCGACTCTACTGAAAATCATAAAGCCTGGTTCATATCATTTTTATCTTTGTTTTCATGTGCTTTCATTTGTTTATATTATTTTGTAGTTCTGATGGCGATGCATACACTTACAAATCAATCAATGTAAAATTATTAATATCCCTCTCTGACTCATCCACTAACTACAAAAAAAAAAAAAATTAATTAATTAATAATGTTTTGCTTCTTACACTCTTTACACACCTTAAACTTGCCTACAGCACTTATTCATTGTTGCTCTTATAGTTGTGTAAATTGCTTCCTTGTCCTCATTTGTAAGTCGCTTTGGATAAAAGCGTCTGCTAAATGACTAAATGTAAAATGTAATATATTTACAAGGAGTCATTTTGATAAATTATCCTCTTAAATGTCCATTTTTTTCCTATGTTTTGCAGCATCTATCTCAAAATATCTTCTTTTGTGTTCAATAAAAAAAAAAAATCTTGACTGATTTGGAACAAGTAAAGTGAACTGTCCCTTTAACATGAGTAAACAGGACCGAATTTGCCTGACAAACATTCATGCAAGTGTGAACAGGCTTTCTAACAGTTTTCTTACCAGGACCCAGAAACTGGCAGCCTCTGGCTCTCACAGCAGCCCACAGGTTGGATGAGAGCTGCTGGGGGTTTTGGTGCTGCAGAATGAGCTCTGTAACAGTTCTTTCACCCAGAGATCGAGCTGCCCGCATGGCCCTGACCCGTCCTTCTTCCTCCACCAGTTGACAGTGCACCAGAGTCACCAGCTTCCTCTGCATAGGCCGGCTCAGCATGCTCTGAGCAGCATTACTCAACCCCACTCCTGGATACACCAAAAAACAGAAAAATCATCTGCCGTGCCCATCACACAGATTTAAAGTTGGCAGGAAATATATATTTTTGCAGTATGTCTGATGATGTAAATTTTTTTTCTGGAGAAAGTCTTATTTGTCTTATTTAGTGTAAAAAAATCAGTTTTTTATTTTTATAAAACCATTTTAGGGTCAAAATTATTAGTCCCTTTAAGCTACATTTGTTTTCGATAGTCTACAGAACAAACCATCATTATACTTGCCTAATTAACCTAGTTAAGCCTTTAAATGTCACTTTTAGCGGTATAGAAGTGTCTTGAAATATATCTAGTAAAAAATTATGTACTGTCATCATGGCAAAGATAAAATAAATCAGTTATTAGAGATGAGTTATTAAAACTATTATGTTTATGAATATAAAAAATCTTCTCTCCGTTAACCAGAATTGAATTTGGGGGACAAAATAAACAGGTGGGCTAATAATTTCATTTCTTCACCTGTATACACACAGACAGACAGACACACACAGAGAGACAGACACACATATACATATATACATATATATATATATATATATATATATATATATATATATATATATATATATATTTAAGACTTGGGCGGTATCAAAATAGTCAAACCTCCTCCCTATTTTACCTTGGTATCTGGTATTACCGTGCATAATAAAAAAAAATTATGACGTAAGGCTCAGACAGCGTCACAAAACTGTTGGCTTGTGCCTCAACCATTTAGAAACTGAATACCATATATGCGACCTTAGGTCTGTAGTCACCTGTTTGTCTTGTTCGTATTAGAGATCTGCGCAGGACGCTCACTCTAATTCACACACCTACGGAAATACTGCCAAACTGTAGGTCACTTGATAAGCGACTCGCCTTCTTCCCTCACCGCTCTCCTCCACACTGTCCTGTGATGACAATCCCGCATACGCATTTGTAGGCAGTAAATAAATAATATTTAATCTTTACTACTTTTCTCCTATTTGAGTGCATTGTTTTTTATGACGGTATAATGGTATTGAAAGTGACACCGTTGCTATTTTTAGATCCTGCGGTATACCACATTACCGTATTACCACCCAAGCCTTATATATATATATATATATATATATATATATATATATATATATATATATATATATATATATATATATATATATATACGTCAGTGCCAATAGCCTAGTGGTTAGTGCGTCGACACATAGCACAGAGGTGCTCGCAGCGACCCGAGTTCGATTCCCGTCTCGAGGTCCTTTGCTGATCCTTACCCTATCTCTGCTCCCCACACTTTCCTGTCTCTATATCTCCACTGTCCTATCAATAAAGGTGAAAACCCCTAAAAAATAATTATATATATATATATATATATATTTTTTTTTTTTTTTTTTACGGAATGCTGATCAAAGTTTTTTGATTATTGATTCTTTAAAGGGAACTGACTAAAAATGCTTATTGGAAATACATGTAGTGTTACTAGAGTTTATTAAAAGACTTTAAACTTTTATGAATATAAAATAATCATACTGTAATCAATGTAGATGAAGATATAAGATACAGTTTCTCATCTAAAAAAGTGGTAAACCAGCAACTTTAAGCTTTAATTCCTTCTGTAACAAAAGCAATTGATTTCCAGCACTATTTGATGAGCATGGCAGTTACCTCGTGCGCTGCTGAGGGGTTTGAGGTAGAGGGCCAGCTCCTCAACACACTGCCGTGCCTCATCATAATGCTTTGTGTCCTCTGGACACGTAATGAGCGCCACCGGTTGCTGTTTCGGAACCTGAAAGAAATTGACAAATAAAGCGGAAGTACCGAGTAAGTGTTGTGAACCAAAAAAGAGGCCACAATGCTCAGTCAGCATGGTCAAAATGCCTCACCTGACCCCCGACCAGCTGTAGCAAGGCCGAGTTGACGGGCAGCTGTTCAATGTCAGTATTGATGGCCGTCTGGTCAAAGGGGCAGGCCTTGCGGTGCAGCTTGTTGAGGCACATCTTGCAAACGGTGTGGCCACAGCCCAGACTGATGGGCCGACGCACCGTCTCCTCGAACGTCTGGGTGCATATCGGACACAGCAAAAACTCTGTCCATTGTGGAGCTTGTACAGGCATCGTAGCGGGGTTGTTCTACATGTAAACAAGGGTGGGGGGGATTCTCCTGGGTGTGTGTGTGACTGGGTGTTGTTTCATTTAACAAAAAAGGAAATAATAGATGGAGGGGGGAATGAAAGATTCCACTGGAATCAAAAAATCTTCTGAACACAGGAGTTCTTAAATAAGTTCACACGTCCCGGGTGATCATCACATGGTGTGAAACCTGAAACCTGAAACAAAAGGGAGAATCAGTCAAATATGGAAATGAAACAATAAATGCACTGATATGGTGGACTCATGAGGCACATTATCAAGCAACACAATTAGAGCATAAAAACAGGAACTGGCTAATTTTAGACAGACCACATCAGACAGCTGTTGCTACACAAACAAACTAGAAACGCAAACAAAAGAATACAGTTTAAATATTTATTAACAAATCTTTAAATCCTCCTGAAGCAGAAACATTTCTTCTTTTCAGAAAAGAATTGTGCCAATACAATATTACAACTGACGGCGATTACAAACACATTGCTTTGGCAACCACTGTGTGTGTGTGTGTGTGTGTGTGTGTGTGTGTATGTTTTATATGTGCACTGGTTAATTTTGGCCAGCTTTGCATCTAGACTGATGATAATCTCATATTTTCTTGTTAAGATTAAGTAAGGCTTTTATCAATATACGTTATTATCACAATATTGACCATAGCTGCAAAAAAGGTTACTTTAACAGGTATAACAACCAAAAAATACTTAGTATGTTGCTTAGTTTATGCATGATCAGAGTAAACAAAAGATTCAAACAAATGAAATGCCAAAAAAACTGATGTAACACTTTACACTAAAGTCTTATTAGTAAATGTTAGTAAACGGATTAAATCAAACTGATTGATTACAACTACTGGGTAAATATTATCTCATTTTTTTATTATTATTATTTACTTTATTTAATAAAATGATTCCAATTGATCTCATTTTGACTACAATTTTACCAAGTTATTAGGCATTAACTAAGAAATGAACATTAGTTAAAATTAATAAAAGCTGTCATTGTGATAGGGTTGTAACAATATACCGGTATGACGGTTTACCACGATTTGAACGTGCACGATTATCATACCATGAACAATTGCATATCAACGGTTTTAACCCTTAAAGACCGAGACAGCCGCCCGCGGCTAAAAATAAGTATTGCTCTTAAATGTTTAATAACTTTTGATCCGCTGATCCGATTCATACAATTCAAAGATTGGCATAAAGAAGAGAATCTCAGCTTTCCAGTGCTGTATCACATAACATTCGCGGACCTCCAGAGGCTCCGGAATCAGTGCGGTTACGTCATCAACATTTGACAACGCTGATTTGACAAAGAAACGCTCGTCACTGTGTCTCCGGACAAATCAGACATGATACATTGATACATTGTCCCTCCTCCATGCCCAGATTGGTTCAAACTCGCTATATCACAACCAATAAGCATAGGTTTCGCTTTTGTTTGTGAACCAAGCTTTTTGAACAACACGGAATGAGAGATAGGCATACATTTATGCGCGGCTAAATAAAACGCAAAAAAAAAAAAAGTTTTGCATGAAATAATTCTCATACTAAGTACTTTTGCATGCACAGCAGCACAGAAACATGACAAAACAGTGACACAGCAAAGACGAACTGCTGCTCTTGCTGTTTTCAAAAGACGCAAATGAAGATGCAGCTGTTTGTCTGCATTGCAGACAACCATATCCAAATCCATATCGATAGACAACCATATCCATGCTGGCACATAAAACCTAAGGATGTTCCATATTGAATCTAGTTTCGTTATGTAACTATTTATAGTATAGTAAATATTTATATCTATTTTTTACTGAGGATTTGCACCATGTTTATTTGGACTTTATTTGGACTTTGACACATTTTTTATTATTTTCTTATTTTTATTTGTTCATTGTAAGTGGTGTTTATAGTAACTAAAAATATATTATTTGGAAAAGGTCAAATTTGCTTCACTGTTCTATTATTTTGTAACATTTGTAACATACCGTATACCGCGAAACCGTCAAACCGTGGTATTGTTTTAGACGATTATCATACCGTGAAAAATTCATACCGTTACAACCCTACATTGTGACTTAAATTAAATTACCTAATGTTAACTATTAAAGCCTTAATGTACAATATACCTATATATAACCTAGTAGTAGTGTAGTATAGTAGTGTAGTAGGCCAGATTATGTAAATGTTTAGACAATTATGATAAATGACCAATTAAGTCTCGATATTATGAACACCTCAGCAAATATAATCTGAACATTCTTTGCTATAATGACAGTACAGAATATTTTACTAGATATTTTTCAAGACACTTCTATACAGCTTAATGTAAAATTTAAAGGTTAACTACGTTAATAAGGTTAACTAGGCAGGACAGGGTAATTAGGCAAGTTATTGTACAACCATGGTTTGTTCTGTAGACTATCCAAAAAAAGAAAAAAAGATTAAAGGGGCTAATAATTTTGTCCTTAAAATTGTGTTTAAAAAATTAAAAACAGCTTTTATTCTAGTAGGGAAAAAAACAAAGACTTTCTCCAGAAGAAAAATATTATCAGAAAATGTGAAAAATTCAAAAGGGGGCTAATAATTCTGACTACAACTGTATAAATGTATGTGTATACACATCCATCCATGTGTATATGTATACAATAAATATAAGCAGTACACATACTTAAATTATGTCAAAACAAACTTTTATTTTGCATGCTATTTTGCCCAGCACTAAAAATATATGAAAATTAATGGTTACCAGTTTCCAACATTCTCATAATATCTTCTTTTGTTTTGTTTGAAACCACTTGAGGCTTCAAAAAGTAAACTAAAATGATTGAATGAACTATTAATTATCGTTACAGCATTTATACTGCTGCTTTCTACATAATCTTTTATAATCTGAAGGGCTTCTTTTATCCTCATCGACAAATTAAGAAAATGTGAAATGAACAAATATAAAAACTATACCACTGACTCCAATTACAGCACAAAGTATTAAACTTGCCCTCACACAGGGTGTAGATGTCTGTTCTAATAAAGGCATGCAAATGTGTGAACATTATATTAAATGACTGATTAGCATGTTTAAAGATAAATGTGCTCTACAAAATAGCTGTCCTAACGTCCAACGATTAACCTGACAGATCATGTTATGTTTTTTAATTTACTATTACATTTGCATCCTTTAAAGTGTGAAGGTTTCCCCACAGCAAACTAATGTCAATAAACTTAACTTTATAGATTTTAAGCACTGCAACTTCTACGCACAAGTTTGATAGCCACATGTTAAAATCAAGCCAATTCACAAAAGAAAAGAATTTAACTTCGAACATTTCGTCTCTCTTCACTAGCTGCCAAGCTAACACAACGTCCACTGAATCCTGTATCTCAGTAATTTGCTACACTTCAGTTCTTTTCACAGACTGTTAGCAAGATAAAAAAAATGTACTACAGGATGTGATTGTTGCAAACTTCCTTAGGTGAGGTGAAATAAAACGTGAGAAACACACGATCGTACGAGAGATGTCTGAGCTAAACCTCAAGAGATCCCGCGATTATGTAACATAGCAACCGCTGAACCTGACCAAAACACTCGATTATTGTTCACTCCACCGTCGACACATTGTAGCGGAAACATGACATGTGATAAGAATAGATGCAAATACGCGGTCACGTGAATTACTGTAAATAGCTATTTTTGTAAACGGAGGCCCGTGTAAACACACCGTTCAGTTCGGCTATTGCCGAAGCTAACATGATACACTGGCTAACGAGATAGCCATTTCAGTCCAATATACAGCCGAGATCCTTTTCGCTGACAAAGACAGCACCTAAGACTTCGCGTCTCACGAATTAACCATCCGATATGTCTCAGAGCTGACTGAAAATACTATAAAGATCACGGCAAAGGCTAGCCGGGCGGCTAAATTCTGCAAACGTGCTATCAGATTAGCCGTTAGCCAACAGTGTGCGGTCCACACCCAGAAGCCAACACATAATGCAATGAAAATGCGCTATTCTGCAAGCCACAGACCACGAGACAACAAATGCACACTCACCCGTTCATACTCACTGAGTATCGACTATCTTCATCTTTCCTTAAGAAAACGCTTGATAATTTCCTTGGTCGCCATGTCGACCGTTATAACGGGTTGCCGAAGTAGCTCGGGAGTTCCTCGCGTAAAACTGCCAGCAAACGGCAGCGCTCGAGTTAACCGAGGGAGAGATGAACCGAGATAGTAGCGGCGCCCCCTCTGTCCGAGCAGCGCGATGCATCCGGGCTCAACCTGAAAACACTCATAACCATGGGAGAAAACATGAACTCTGGGGTCACCACAGCTGAATGAACCCCCAACTTATCCAGCATATGTTTTACACAGCCTTCCAGCCGCAACCCAGAACTGGGAAACATCCGTACACACTTATTTAGTCTCCATTAACAAATGGATGGCAGCATCACCCTAATGATCAGGCAGATTTTAGGGGTTTATCATCTTTAAATTGCAGAGATATTAGAAATCTTGGTGTCATTTTTGATAGAGCTCTGTGTTTTAATAGCCATGTTAAGTCTGTTGTTTGTACATGCTTTTTTCACCTGGGGAACATTGCAAAAATCAGAGATATTGTGTCAAAGGAAGAGATGGAGATGCTTGTCCATGCTTTCATCTCTTCTAGATTGGATTATTGTAATGTTCTGTTATCTAGTCCAGTGGTTCTCAAACTGTGGTACATGTACCACTAGTGGTACGCAGGCTTCCTTCTAGTGGTACGCGGAGGAATGAAATATGTCATGTACATGCTACACACATTTCAAAATTTATCAAAAATGATGTATATAATATGTCATATATGACATATAGCCTATATATCTGATGTAATCTGCCACGTTTTTTAACTGTGTAGAGTTGTAGCTGCTTTACTGGGCGTACTGCGCTACTGTATTTCAATACTTCTCATTTTGGTGGTACTTGGAGAGACTATTTTTTTCTGAGGTGGTACTTGATGAAAAACGTTTGAGAACCACTGATCTAGTCTAAACAAATTCTCTAAGGAGCAATTGCAAGTTGTGTAGAATGCAGTGGTAAGGCTTTAACCAACCAACACCAGTAGGAGGTCACACATTACACCTGTGCTTAAGGCACTTCACTGGCTTCCACAGTGGCGTAGCGCAGGGGTTCCCAAACTTTTCTGCCCATGACCCCCAAAATGACAATGCCAGTGACTCGCGACCCCCAATATCCTCTGAGATGGTTATAAATACAGAAACCTTGCTAGCAATGGCGTGCATACACACCAATAGACCCAAGTCTATACTTTGTTTGATTTTTTTATGTATGTCAGTGCTGTGAATGGGCCAGGAATCTGCTGCATCTGATGCAATTGCTGTGTCTCCAATAAAATGTAATTACCTGAGAAGTCGAACTAGTAACTATAAGCTACCATAGTAACTATATAGTATATAGTAACTATAAATGATGATTTCTTTCTCTTCAGTAGGTTATGGATGATATATTGTAATACTTATGGTTTAATAAAAATGAATAGATTTTTGGAAATCCCCAGGCGACCCCTCTTCATTGTCCCACGACCCCTCAGGGGGTCTCGACCCCCACTTCGAGAACCACTGGTGTAGCGGACGGGCCCGCAGGGCACGCACCGCGGGGGGGGCCCGCGTGATTAGGGGGCCCCGCGTCTTCGCGATTTTCAATGATTGAAAACCCAGCAACCGCAATAATCAAACTCCTGGGAACAACTGTGGTCGGAACCTAAGTTCACGTCTGTGTTCTCTGAACTCCTCTCCAGCGGTGGACTACTTCATTCTGATTGCTTGCCGCCAAACCGCGTCATAGGTCATTACCATGAAGTTGACTTGATTTCATCTCTTCTCGACGCCCACACCGGAGAAGACGCACCGTGCTGCTCTTCGCTGCCGGTTCTCATTGAAAATGAATGACTTCTGGCTACTTTGACGCTCTCGCCGCTTTCGGTGTCAGTTTGTGATCGCTCCTCAGTTTGTGAAGGCTTCCCCGCGTTGTCACTCCACCCCGCCCCCTTCTCCGCTCCTCAATTTGTGATCACTTCCTCGCTTCGTCGCTCCACCGACTTCTCCCGTCCCCTCAGTTTGTTATCGCCCCCCCCCCCTTTTCATCAGGGGCCTCCGTCAGTGATCCCTGCAGGGGGGGCCCCACATTTTGCGCTACGCCACTGGGCTTCCAGTCAGTTTTAGAGTAAATTTTAAGATTCTGGTCATTACATATAGAGCTCTGCATGGTCAAGCACCCCTGTATGTTCAAGATCTTTTAAGCAGTCACTCATGTAGCCGGTCTCTGAGGTCTTCTAGCAAAGACATAGCCATTCCCAGAACTCGTCTTAAGAATAAAGGTGACCGTGCCGTCTGTGTGGTGGCCCCACTGCTCTGGAACTCTCTCCCGATAGCACTGAGAACTCTGGGATCAGTTGAACTTAAAAAAAAAAAGCATTTAAAGACGCACCTTTTTAGTCAAGCTTTCAATTAATAGTATAAGTGTTTCTGTATTTGGATTTTTAACTAGTTTTAATATGTTTAAACATGTCTTGTTTTAATGTCATGTGTTCTTTTTACTTGTTTTCTCTTATTTCAAAGCACGTTGTGACTTAATGTCTGGGAAAGGATTTCTGATGAATGTAATACTCTCATTTATATGCTTATTTGAGTGATTTCAGTATTATTATTATTATTATTATTATTATTATTATTATTATTATTATTATTATTATCTATTATATTATTATTATTATTATTATTATTATCTATTATATTATTACCCATACCTGTGGCATTATTATCAGGTATGTGAGCTTTGGTAAATAAAAAAGCAATTATGTGCAAATGCAGTTAGAGATGACAAGATAAATTAGAAGAGCAGCATTAATGTCACAATGAGGGTTGATTTATGGAAGCAAGGCCAAAAGGACACCTGCGTTCTGTTCTGTAACACATAATAAAGTGCACCTGCACCTGCGCGCACACTCATTTGTACTGACACCTAAAAAGTTATGAGTACCTATGAACTTCAGCTGAACTTACAGTTGACAGCTCAGTGGACTGTGAACAAGATATATTGTTGAGCATTGTTTTTGGCTGAAGGAGCAGGAAGCAGGAAGGAAAGACCTTAACTGGACATGGGTAAGACCCCTGAAAGACCCTGAGATACTGTTGGTGGTGGCCACCTGAGAGATTTAAGATCCCATTAGCGGAGAAGCTGATGGAGATGTGTAATGTGTACATTTGGGTGGAGTAATAAGACACAGAAATGTATTTAAACTGTGTGCAAGCCTATGTTCGGCAGACACTCGAACGACCTGTTGTTACAAAAACTCTTTTTCCACATTGTCATTATGGGGTATTGTGTGTAGAATGTTGAGGAAATCAGGCACGTGCACACATAGGGCTCAACCTGTGCAGAGCACATGCCCTTTTTAGTCTTGAATAGAAAGTGCCCTTCCAAAGTGATCTGAAGTGCCCTAGCAACACAACCCCCCCACCCAAATTGCCACGCCCCCACCCCCCAAGTTTTCCTGCGTCACCCCCCTCACTCTTCAGTTTTCGAGTGACATATCCCCCCTGCCCCCAAACCAACCAACCCCCCCCCCAACTCCCCCCCTGCTCTTGAGTTCGAGCGCGACATATCCCCCCGCTCTTCAGTTAGCACAACTACCCCCCCCCCCCCCACCCCCCCCACCCCACCCCCTGTCATCTAGTACAGTATTTTTGTTTTGGTATTTGCCAACACTAGGAATTTTTTCTCTCTCACAAGATAATCTTTTTGTCCAGCTGCAATCAGGGGCATCTCTCTAAACACTTGTTCTATCACACGTGACCTCTACATACCGCCTGCACTTTGTGAATGCCGCTTCTGTGAATTGTACCATCTTATGCAATGAAATGCTGCGGTTGACATCAGAGGAATTAGAGTACGCATTTATTTTCCATTTTTGCCTAATCCGTCTGATTTCTGCGGGGATTAACAGACCAATCATGAATATTGAGTGAGCGCTCATAGGTTAGAGATGGAATCCAGCAGCAGCGGATGTGCACTGATAGGTGCTGCTGACGGCTGAAAGAAGAGGGGCATCATGGGAGACGATTCTCATTTCAACGGCTAACTCTGATTTTGGTTTTTGGCCATTCAAGAATTACTGGGCAAGAAGAGGAAAGAATGATTTTGTAAGTGTAATTTATTTAACTGAACCTGTGAACTGTAACAGACTCAAATGGACAGTAAGTGAGAGGATTAAGGTAAGATGTTATACAATGTATTTTATTATATAATGTCATTTAATAATGTATCATAGTTAACAATGTTTCATAAATGTTTTTTTTTTACCCATATTTTAATAAATAACCCTGACATAATTGATTTAAACATATATATGCAGATATCCACAACCTTAAAACATAATAGATACATTTTTGTAGTGATGCCATAGAAAAAATACATTTTGGTTCGATGAAGAGGCTTTAGTGGATGGGCATTTAAGGAATCTATTGATTTTTAGTGTAAAATACATTGTAAAACCCCTTTTTTTCACTATAATAAACCTTTTTTTATTTAAATGATTTTTCATGACACTTATCATAAAGAATCTTTATTTGCAACTGTTTACATACTGTTCATATACTAAGTTTACCCCAATCTCCCCCATATTGTACTGATATGTACACACTTTTTTTTACATTTTTAATATTTAATATATTTTTATATTTACATTTAAATGGGAAATATTTATAATTTAGGTATTATAACTTTTAAACTGCAGTATACCACCCTAAAGATTGCATGACGTTTAACTTTACACAAAAACAAACTACATGTGTCTATATGACAAGTTGTGTGCAAAAACCTCAAACAGCTGTTTGACATTTCCTTAAAAAAATTAGCATTTTTATCAATCTCTTGTGTGTCAGTTCAATAATTTCAAGTTTATGGCAAATAATACACTCTTTTAAAGGTCTTTACAATGAAATAACTCAACATAATCATTGGATTCTGAGAAAAATGCTCATTTCCAATGGAAAATTTGGTCACACTTTATTTTGGTCCATTGAATTTAATTAACATTGCATCTACATGCCAACTAATTCTCAGTAGATTATAAGTAGACTGTTAGAATGGGGTTGGGGTTAGTGTTGACACGTACTTGCAAAGTTAAATGTCAGTTAAATGTCTGTTGAAGGAGCAGTATCAACAGATATTGAGCAGACAGTCTAATATTCAATTTTCAATTCAGCTGTATTTGTATAGCGCTTTTACAATGTAGATTGTGTCAAAGCAGCTTCACATAAATGGTCATAGTAACTGGATCAGAGTAGTTCAGTTTTTAGTGTTTAAGTTCGGTTCAGTTTAGCTCAGTTCAGTGTGGTTTGAAATCATTACTGAGAGTCCAAACACTGAAGAGCAAATTCATCGATGCGTAGCTTTACAGATCCTGAACCATGCAAGCCAGTGGCGACAGCGGAGAGGAAAAAAAACTTCACCAATAGGAAAAAACCTTGAGAGAATCAGACTCAGTTGGGCACGACCATTTTAATTATTCCGCTGGCCAAAAGTCTTGTGCAGAGCTGCAGTCTCAGCAGTGGAGGCTGGAAGATGGCCTCAGCGAAGACTCGTCTGTCCCTGGAGCGTCACTGGAATCAGTCTCATGCTCTCCACTCCCCCCTGACCAACAGCGCAGTAGCAGCTCAGGATACGGCCTGGTCCCGGATATGGACACCTTGGGATCATCTCGTCACTGGTCTTGGATCCAATCAGTGACTCCGCATAATCTGAGGACCTCGGGATGAGTATCCCCAGGTGGAAATGGAGAATAAAGAGAATAATTAGCGTAGCTGCTGTTCATAGTGTATAAACAAGATGTAGAAACTTGTGCATATAATACTCAAATGGACCATCAAAACAAAGTGTTACTGTCAATTTATTCTAAATCCATTTTGATGTTTTGTCATTTTCAAGGTAAAGTTATAGATTTATAAGCTCATATTTATTCTATGTTGTGTGATGTACACATGTTGGTAATGCACCTACTATAGTATGACACATTTAATCTAATCTGCAAAATCTTTAAAAGGAAAATTCACCCCAAAAATCAAAATTCACTCACCATTTACTCACCTTTGTGTGGTTTCAAACCTTTATGAGAATAGGATATTTTGAAGAAAGCGAAAACCCTGTAACATCCATAGTAGGAGATATAAAAACTATGGAAGTCAGTGGTTACAAGTTTCAAGCTTTCTTTAAAATATCTTACGATGTTTATGAGAAGAAAGAAAGCAACATAGACTCATTCTGAAAACGTAGCCTTATATACATTTCTGGAGATCGTGAATTATGTAGTTAGAAGTACGTATGGCTGCATTTCGTCTTTAAAATAAACACTTTGGGGTGGTATAATGCCGTACCTTTTCATGCTAGCAGCTAACCACTTAACTCCGTGCAGACGGCTTTCCCGCTGTTACCAGTTTGCCTAGTGGCTCACCACAAACGTTGGTAGACGTGAGACGCAGAGATTGACCGTGATGACAGGGTTTGAGTCTGGTGAAAATGGTTCCAGGAAGTAAATAAAACAAAAACAAAAGGAAAAAAATTAAATAAACAAATAAATAACAGGGTGAGTAAAATCTGAAAATGTGGTTAAAATCAGGCAAGGGCTTTTATTTTTCTGGATTGTTTATTAAAACACATTCGGTTGGGTTTAGAAAAGTGGGTGGGCGGGTCGATTAGTGCTTTTGAAAACACTATTGGTTGGGTGGGGGGGGGATCGGTCAGTTGGTCAGTCAGTCAGCCAGTCAGTCAGCTAGTCAGTCAATCAGTCGACAGCGTCCTCTGGTGGATTTACTTGAGAACAGCAGGCACGAATGCCACTCGCAAGAGAAATCTGAGATAAAGCATACACAGCGACCTCTGGTGGATTTTGAAAACAAAAACGACAAAAAAAAAAAAAAAAAAAAAAGCTCCTGGAATGTATTTGGCGCTCTCCAGAAACATATATAGGGCTATGTTTTCAGAATGAGTCTGGGTTGAAAGAAAGTCAAAGTGAGTAAACGATGACAGAGTTTTCAGTTTTGGGTTAACTAACCCCGTAACTTCATCTGGTTTTTAATTTTGTCTTCTTTTGTTTTTCAAGTGACCTTCATTGCAAAATGGAGGAGGAAACAGAAGAGGTCTCTGGGACAGAACAACCAAGGAGTAAGCAAGATGCTGAGCTACCAAGTGACCATCAGAACGATCTGTTGACATCCAAAGCATGTTCCCCCACCCAATCTTCTACCTCCAGTTCAGCCGTTTCAGCCCTGCAATCAAAAGTCAAAGCAGTATCCCAGAGAAAGTTAAAGGGGGCTGAGAGGGACGATCTATTATGTGAAAATTCAGCAGAAGGGACAGTGAAGAAAACCCAAAACTGTGAAGCGCTGTCTTCTTGCCAAAAAGAATGCACTGATAGGTCAATAAGTGATGAACAAGGAGGAAAGGATTCTTGCAGTGAAAGTGGTGTCGAAAGCCCATCTCATGGTGCTCCAGAAATGCATCGTGGGCTTTGTGAAGGATCTAGCTTGGAGAATATTGTAGTGGGTGGTGTCGGTGAGCCTCAAGGGAACATTTCAGCAAAATCACAAACATCTCCCAGGCACTGGGCTCCTCCCAAGGGATTTTGGCGAGTTGCACGACCAGAGACGCTACTTCTTAATTCAGAGAGTTCCTCCGCGCTTCCAGCTCCAAAAGATGTCCCACACACAATCGAAGAGAGTCTCAAACGGAAGCCAAAACTAAAGACTGTGGGTGCAGTGGTTCATAAGGAGCTGCAAAGGTCTGATAGCCTGGAAAGTGCTTTTCATAGGTCTCTCCAGAAGGAGATGGGAGCAGCAGATCCAGTTGGTGGGTTGTGGAAGGCAGACAGCTGGGAGACTGTGTGCTCCAGAGGAGGAACTCTGGGTTCTGCAGAGAAAGCAGAGATAAACAAGTCATACCTGAGCCAATACCAAGTCGAGGCCATTGAGATCACAACTTCGATGCGTCCAGAAGGACAATATCAACCACCAAAGGAGCCGCAAAGAGGTAAGGCCTTTGCAGTTGTGATAGCACATATTTCAACATAGGCTCATTCTGAAAACGTAGCCCTATATACATTTATGGAGATTGTGAATTATGTAGCCAGAAGTACATACAGTATGGATGCATTTTGTTTTTTAAAATGAAGGAGGTCATGGTAGAGTGGGTGCCTGAAGAGCGGCGGTACATGTGCGCGACGTGTCTGAAGAGCGGTGGTAAGTGTGCGCGCGACGTATTTGAAGAGCCGTGGGGGCGTGTTGCGCGACGTATCTGAAGAGTGGTGCGGAACGTATTTGAAGAGCGGTGGGGGCGTGTGCGCGCGACATACCTGAAGAACAGTGGGGTGAGTAGTGCGCGAGGTACCTGAAGAGCGGTGGGGTTGAGTTGCGCCCGACGTACCTGAAGAGCTGGGAGGGATGCGGTGGAGACTATTTAAGGACCAGGCAGGAGAGGCGCGATTTCCTGGAGATTATCATTCGTTTGTGGGCACCGGGAGTCTCCATGGATTTGCGGGAGACTCCCGGAACTTCCGGGAAACTTGGGATGTCTGTCCTCACCCAGAGCGACAGGCAGCTGCAAAGTCACTGCTAGTGTGAATGAAGCATTACTTTAGTCAAGTGTTTTAAAATACTGCATTAGATGAGATTTGGGATTTAGTAGCCATGTGATCACGCTGAATCAATGACAGCAGTTAAATCTTCGGTTTATTCAGCAATGAACAACCAATATAGCCATTTTCTGGGTTTCTTCAAAATGATTTGGAGTTTCTTTAGAGAGCCATCTTGCCTTTGAAAGAGATTTGCTATTGATCACAATGTACTTTTCTGACAAGATATGCATGATAATTGTAGCTTTGCTCAATTGCTTTTGCAATTTCAAGTTAGGTTAATCACTTAGCCCCACGCTCCGTACTTCTTGGAAAACATTGTGCAATTCTGAGTGTGCTCTACACTGGTGAGTGTAAACCTATAGGCTACACTTTCTTCTCTCTGTATGTTCAGAGGAAAAAAAATCTTAAATCTTTAGATTCTTCTGCTGTCTGATGATTAAAATAGCTACTTTTATCCACACTTGTAAGTCACTTTGGATAATAGCGTCTGACAAAAGACTAAATGTAAATGACTTCTGCATACTATCATTTGGTTTCTGTTAATTGCCCTGTACGTTTTGTGGTGTTTATGGTTTAACCAGCATTAGCTAACCATGGGTCACCAAGCCAAAACTCACAGCAGGGAGGTTAGTATGATCTCTCAGAACAGATGTGCCTGCCTGTCACCGTAATTACAGATGTGGGGGGAAGGGTTTGGGAAAGAGTGGAGCAGGGCAGATAATAGTGTTTTAATACCATACGATGTAGGGATACGCTGAGATCTGCCAGCTTGGTTTGAGTGTTGTGTAACAGCAAGCTGAGCTCTTCTGGCTCGGAGGACTACAGGATAACGATTCAGTGGGCTTGTTGTTATCATACATGCGTTGATAGGGAGGAATGGTGGCGGTAGTTCACAAGTATATCTTTATTTCTAATGCTTGGAGCCTGAAAACATTGAAAGCATGTGCGAGCTGGGTTTTTGAAACCTATGTGTGTGTGTTTAATTCATTTTAGATTTACCTCCCTACTGGGACTCGGCAATCATCGCAAAGGAGCCCGTGTTTAACTACAGGTAAAATACATTTTCAATCAAACACATCCTTGTTCGTTTTCATATAGCTGTGGTAGACCTCTGCCAGAACACAAATCCATGAGAAAAACAAGCATCTCGTCAATTTAAGATTAAAGCATGCGCACGATAAAGATTACATAAGACAGATTTACGCCACTGACATTCTGTATGTTTATTACTGATTTGTGGGGAGATTCAGGACCATAATTCTATTGTTAAATGTTGTACATACAAACGGAAATTGCTACTGCTGTTTCTAAGATTTTATAGGTTTGGATGAAAACATATCAAAAATGCTTGACAAAATATAAGACTTTGCATAATCAGTACACTTACTCAAGTGTGTGTCAAATCGCTTTTCTGTTTTTGAACAGGCCTTTAATTTCCACCAATGAAGTAACTCTCAGTCCACGTCATGAACAAGCAAAGCGTCTGTTAGAAAGAGCTCGATTCAAAGCACGTTCCCAGAACTCTAAGAGCGAAAGTCCCACCTGTCTTGGCCAGAGAGAAGGCCTGTAAGTCACCTCAGTGCTTTTAATGACTTTCTTGTTGTACTACATTTTTTTGTCATCTAGAAGTATACACTGAAATATTTTTTAATTCAATGTTGTATTCTTGTGTTATATAATCAAATGAATTGCATATATCAAATTTTTGGCAAGATTTATCAATACACAAAGGCACACAAATATGATCAAAAGCATTAATCCATTTAAAGAGCCCCTATTATACATTAAAAAAGGGTCATGTTTTGGTTTTAAGGGTCTCCAACAACAGACGGATATGCATGCAAGGTCAAAAAACACTTTCATGGTCTTATAATTTGCATTTATTTTTACCTAATTATCCCAGCGACTCTCATATGATTCATTCCAAACCCCTCCTTAGCGCAAAGGTAATCTGCGCTGATTGGACCGATGACAGCCTGTTGTGATTGGTCGACAGCGTTCAGTGGCCACCAAGCCTTATTGACAATATTGAAGTAGTCAGAGTGCAGAGTGTATGTGTGACCCATCTCCCCCCCCCCCCCCCCCCCCCATATCCTCATCATTTTGGTTCGATCTGTGAAACCATTGGTATAGGATCCGCAGTGGCCGCCCAAGACATGCTTCATAGTAGTTATTAACACCATAGTACACAATACCCGGTTCTCAACAGTGTTATCAGGGCTTGCGTGTCCATAGAGGCAACCTAGGCGGCCGCCTTGGGCAGCAGAATAGTGAGGGCGGCATCCACGAACCCCCCTATTCCTCACTATCATCCGCAACACCCACCTCCTCCCTCCCGGTCCTCACTTTCATCCGCGAACCGGTCACTTTCTTTTTCACTTTTGGGTTGAGGACGGCGTGATCGACGTTCGCCTAGAATTCACACTTACTCACACTTACATACACTTGGAGGAAGAAACTGATCCATGATTCTCTGATCCATGTACTGACAAAGTCCCTTACATCAATAGTCTTTTCTGATCCTTTCTTTAACAAACGGCCGATGAATACCCCGTTGTGTGTAGATGCCAGAAGCACTGGAACTGCACAAGGCTGGGCTATAATGCTGAGGTATTTTTGCAAAAATAAACCTCAACCACTGACTCTTCAGAGTTTTATCTTTGGGTAGAAAAAATAACACTAAATTTCCTTCACACTTCCAATAATATGCAGCAGAATATCCCACAGCGTCTTCATGACTTATTTCAAACGGCGTCTGCTACAGTGCTTGGCGTCCTCTTTTTCTTTGCTACTGTTTGTGGGCGGGGCCGCAGGTTTCAATTTTCCCGGGTTTGCGTGCACAACAATTGGGCGGGGCTTAAGTTTTGTATCTACATCACGCCGAAACAGCTAAAAACTCATGATCAAGACAATTCATTTGAAGCACTACGAGTCCACTCTTTTATAAATTAATTAATAGTTTTTAACACTCTGTACTTTCAGATTTAAGCCTTAATTATCCTTAAACATCCTTAAGCTGGATATTTCACTTTACTTATAGCTGTGTTACACACTACATAGAAGGTCATTCTCACAAAACCATAATAGGGGCTCTTTAATTTGAAATAAAAAAATGAAGGTTTAGGTTGGAATGATAATTAAGCAACTTTCAGTGATGTAACAGATAATGAAATGAAACTTTGGTTGCAGATTTCCATGTGTTCTTTAAAAGTCTCTTGTATCTCTTATAGGGAGCTCTTGCCAATCGCTGTGTCATCTACACTGCACAGTGCTGTTCTTGTCACAGCTCAAGATGAGCTGGCCTCACCTCTTCAGTCACCAGACATCCGGGGACGGAATCATGAACGTGGCATGCGTTCACGTCGGTATGGTCAGTCACCTACAAGAGTGCGTTTTGAAGATGAGTCTGAAAAGGAGGCTGAGCGACGATACCTGGAGCGGGTGCGTGAACGTGGACCAGTGGTAGTTGAGAAATCCCACTCCGCCCAACAGCTGAAGGCAGAATCAGAGTACAACATTTCAGAAGAAGGCAGGGGGCCGGCAATAAACTGGGTAAACATTGGCATCCCTGTAGCAATATTAACCAAGGAGGGAGACTGTTTGGCTGCGATGGTGCCAAAGGACGAAATGCTCAGGACATGTGAAGCTTGTGGAAGCATCTTGGCAGCTGCCCAGACTAAAGATTGCCTTTCTAAATCAACACATGGTATCACAGATTCTCAAGAGAAGGCAGTCCCTCGATGGGTCACACCTAACCAAACATGTCGCCGAACCATGCACCCAACCTTCTTGGAAAGGTTAACTCTCACTGGAAGTGTCAGTCTTACAGATAACGTAGGGCGGGGAGGTGTGGGAGGTGCAGGTGAGAGCATGTCAGCTTTTGGGAAGCTTCGTAGACGGAGCAGGAAAGGGGAAAGCAGAGCTGAAACTGCTAATGGTCCTTATGCACGAAGCCAAGATCTTTGGGCCCAAAGAAGGAACTCCAAAACCAGGTCAAGTCTGGAGGATCCAACCACACACTCAAAACTACTGAAGATGCAATCAGAAGGTGCCACAGAAACCTCGCCTGATGCTGAGGATAAAGAGCTCGCCAACAAAGTCAGTGACTCTCCTCCACACCTCCCCATTAAATCAGCTCTGAAATCAGGTTCCAAGAGCCGTCCTTCAGGGCAACGTGTGGTTACGCTGATGCCATCAGTTCAGTACCGCTTGATTCACCTTGACCACACAATGGATGGAGGTTCTCACCATGAAAACATACCAACCGAAGAGCATCTCAGTGTCACTCTTAGTGCCTCCCCCCAGGTTCATTCAGCCACCTCAGGCCTGACTTTATGCAACAGGCCATCTTCTCTCAGGTATTCCTCGTCTATGCTGACTACAGACCTTCAAGCCCTAGCAATATGGGACTCTGGAAGTGAGCCAGTCACTGGTAAGTTTACCTAAAACAATGTGTTAAAATTATTACATGTGGCATCCCACTAGCTGACTAAAGAATGGCATGACATACTGCTTCTAGATTAAAGATGATTATTATGGCTGCTGGAAAGCCAAACAAAAGCAAAAAACCAAAAAAAATCTACTACTACAGGGTTGACCAAGGCTGCATGTTAGCTTTTGAAATATTATCTAAAAGAGCCTTTCAGCTACGACCACACCATGGCAAGCTTTAAGCATAAAAATGCCTCATTTCCACTAACCAGTAGAGTACAGTATGTATTTATTTATGTTTCCACTGTCAAAAGTACCAACATAGTGAATCGTACCATACCACTTTTTGGGACCATTTCTCAAGGGTTACTAGTAGCACAGTATTGTACCAAATATTCAGCATGCAAAAGACATGATATGTGAATGACCTTTACAGATTGGTTCTTTGAGTGAGAACGGCATTAACTGCAACTTTCTGGCATACAGCATGCCTTCCAAGTAAAGCTCACTGTTGGCAGTGGAAGCACAAGCTTGATCTGGATGACCCATACCAAATTGAAATGTACTGTAGAATTAGATAACACAAGTCCAGAGGAAAACTGCAAGGGTTCAGGGTGCCATTTGGGATCCAAGATGGCCCATCAAGAACAGAACCGGACAACACTTTCTAAATCAGCAATTGATTTCACTTCATTTAGAGCTGGTTTACAGATTCCTATTGCAACATGGTTTGTTCATTCATTTGTTGTGATTCAGGTCATTTGGCAAGTGACGGCATTTGCAGGGATTCAAAAAGTACAGTGCCTGTTTCCTCAGACAGCCATCTGGCTTTGAGAACTATGGGTATGTCCAGGACAGAAGACCTGAGGGCTGAACTTCTGAGAGCAGAACACAGAAAAGCTGAAATACATTGGGATGACAGTTTAGCTATGTCTAGGTAAGCTACTTTAAATCCTTTACCTGGGACATATGTAATGTTACCTATATGGACTATAGATATATAAAAAAAACTGTTTACATTTACAATGGCCAAATATAAGAAGTTCACAAAGAGGGCAAACTCTCATTCTTAAAGTTACTTGTAGGGTTTATAAATGAATGGGTTAAGTAACCTAACAGTATCCAACGTCACTGCCATTTTGTTGGTTAGTATTTCTGATTAGCAGTTGTTCCTTTCCCTTCACAAGGTATAGGGTGATCCAAGCATCCATAGTTGCCTCAAAAACGATTTATATCGCTCTCTCTGTAGACATATTTGCATAGGTATAAAGCCAACACAATAGGCTAAACCCAGCATTTGGGTAACAAAAGCAAAACAGCAATTACAGAGAGCGCTTACCTTCATAATAATAATTGCTTTACATAATAAGATAAACAGCATGTAAACATTTGTAGCACTCATTATGGACTCTTCGATTTCTATGTGTAGGAGAGCAGGGGAACGGGAAGGGAGGCCCAAGCTATCCCTCCGTCGCTTTTTCTCAGCTATGGGACTGAATAGTATGGGTAAGCTTGTGAAGGGTAACCGGTCCAACAGCATGGAGCACCTGTGCTCCCCTACAGCCCGCTCAAGCCCTACACACAGAGGCCTTGTCCCTCTGAAAAGGACTCCATCTCTCCAGTCTCTCCACACAGTGAGTTCTCTTTTAATACAAAGATACATGTTAATACAACTACAGCAACACCTAGCCAAGCAATATCATGCAAGATCATTTGGTTTGTATCTCTGGCTTTGTTTAGTGAAAATTCAAACATATCGTGTTTAGCCTGCTGACCAAGATATATCTGGAGACTTCTGTAACAACACACTTAGATCTGTCTGGTGGATCTAAAGGGACATACTAGAAGTCTGTTGGATCGAAAAGGACATACTTTCCTCGTTAGTATGGTGGACAGTATTTTTGCCTATCACAAGGAAGATCAGGGTCCGATTACCAGACAGCGAAGCTCTTTCTTTTGGGGGCCTAAAGGCTGATTTATACTTCTGCGTCAAGAGCAAGCGTAAGCTTCGGCGCAGCCTTTGAGCAGTCACAAAGCCCTCACGGTAGCTAACTCATAGCACAAGCTTTGTGATTGATTGGCTTGGTAGTGGTGACTAGCGTGGGTGGTGCTGAGAGCTGTTAGCCCGATGGAGTGAGAGTTTACAATTGTCAACCCTGCTGAAAAATCCAGCTTAAACCAGCTTAGGCCGGTTGGCTGGTTTTAGCTGGTTGACCAGGCTGGTTTTAGAGGGGTTTTGGCCATTTCCAGGGTGGTTTCCAGCCATTTCCAGCCTAGTCTTAGCTGGTCAGGCTGGAAAATGACCAGCTAAATCCAGCTTAAACCAGCTTGACCAGCCTGGTTTAAGCTGGACATAGCTGGTTTTGGCTGGGCTCCCAGTCTGGCTAGGCTGGTCAAGCTGGTCATCTCCCAGCCTGACCAGCTAAGACCAGGCTGGAAAAGGCTGGAAACCAGCCTGGAAATGGCCAAAACCCCTCTTTTTTCAGTAGGGAAGTCCCATGAAGGAGTTCCAGATGAAGACTTTTGTTGTGTGTTTACCTTATGGAGCTCCTATGATTAAAGTTGTTGCATATCTGCCGGTTTCCAGCTCTGAATGAATAAGTGTTAGCTACTTGTATCCTTCAGAAAAAACAAAACACTCGCGAAGAAAATCGACACAAAGGAACATAAAAACCTACTGCTGGCTAGCGTTTGGGAAGTGTTATTGCAGAGCAACACAAAGAGCATGCAGAAGTATAAATGTACAGCAGGGCAGGCACCTTTGGTCACTGATCTCTCAATGCAGAAGTGTAAATTAGTGATGGGAAGTTCGGAACATTTTACTGTCTCGGATCTTTGAGTCTCGTTTATCAAGATCAGGGGTCACCAATCCTGGTCCTGGAGGGCCGGTGTCCCTGCAGGGTTTAGCTCCATCTTGCCTCAACACACCTGCCTGGGTGTTTCAAGTATTCCCAGTAAGACCTTGATTGGCTTGTTCAGGTGTGTTTGATGAGGGTTGGAGCTAAAATCTGCAGGACACCGGCCCTCCAGGAACAAGTTTGGTGACCACTGATCAAGATGAACGAATCTTTTTTCGAGTCATTTCGTTCATTTGGTTCAATTTGCCAAAAAATTATTAAAATGTTAAGAATTGCTTCATCACGTGAGAGAATGACTCAAACCTGAGGACTAGAGAGATGAACGGATCAATTCTTTTTCCGGCTCTAAACGCGTATGATTGGCTCGTGAGGAACGAGTGACTCAGACCCGATAGAGGACTGGAGAGATGAACGGATCAAAACTTTTTCTGGCTCTAAACACCTATGATTGGCTCGTGATGAACGAGTGACTCAGACCCGATAGAGGACTCGAGAGGTGAGCGGATCAATTCTTTTTCCAGCTCTAAATGCATATGATTGGCTTCTGCCAATGTGATGAAGACTAGAAATTAACGATAACTGCACAAATGTGCGCACACACGGATGAACGAATCACTCCCTGAGAGGACTCATAGTTCCCGAGTCATTTTGAAGATTCGTTCAAAATAAGCGAATCGTTCATGAACGACCCATCACTAGTGTAAATCAGCCTTAATGGTTCAGGAGTTGGGCTTGTAATCGAAAGGTTACAGTAAGAGCACACACACAAACACACACAGATTGCAGTGAGAGCACACACAGTGAGTCCAACTACCTAACCATTATGCCACATCTGCCCAGTAAATAGGTGTGAATAGCTGGTGAATATGGTAAAAGGAACACTGCACTTTCAGTTCAGGCTTATTATTTTTGACTTTATTATCCCATCTCTGGGTCTGGCGGGAGAACTGTTAGCTTAGGTTAACAGATCACAGGTGTCAAACTCCGTCCGCAGCTCTGTAGTTTAGTTCCATCCCTCATTGAACAACCTCATCAAACTATGGATTTCCTTCGGGTTTGTTCGAAAACTACTGGTAAGTGTGCTGGATCAGAGATGGAATTAAAATGTGTAAGGCTGCAGCCCTCCAGGAACCACTGGAGTTTGAAACCACTGACATGAATCATTAAATCACATTAGACCATTAGCATTTTGATCAAAACTGACCAAATGTCAAAAATGTTTCAATTTCCTATTTATGGCTGGACTCTTCTGTAGCTAGGTTGTGTACTAAGACCAATGTAAAATTGCTATTTTCTAAGGCAGGGGTGGCCAACCCTGTTCCTGGGGAGCCACCTTCCTGCAGATTTCAGTTGCTACCCATATCAAACAAACCTGAACCAATTAATCAGGAACTGTACACCCCGTGATTATAACAGGCAGGTGTGTTTGATATGGGTTGCAACTGAAATCTGCAGGAAGGTGGCTCTACAGGAACACGGTTGGCCACCCCTGTTCTAAGGCAATGGCTAGGAACTATAGTCTCATTCTTGTTTAATAATCAAGGAACTTTCCTACCACACCATGGCTGCGGCAGGCACAATGATATTACGCAGCACACACTCCCTGGGCAAGCAGGTGCTCACATTGGAAGTTGTCTAGCTGGGGACTATTTTTTTTAGGTGCTGTGTAATATCGTTCCACCTGCTGCATGCCATTAGAATGAGCATGTAGTTTCTAGCCATAATGGCCTAGAAAAAAGTACATTTTCGTTCTCTGTCATGACTCTTTGGTCAATTTTTTGAGCAAGATTCAATGATCTTTGCTAAGCTAAGTTAAATGTTCTTCAGCCAGACCTAGAGATCAGCTGAGTGGATTAAAAATGAGGCTGTTAAAAACTCAACTGTTTAACTCTAGGGGAATTAGGTCTAGTTTTAAAAGTGGGGTGTTCTTGTAATTAAATGAAAGCTGGGTCATATCTTGCTATTTTAGCTGCAGTTTTGCTTTTTGCCAACAGGAGTCTCCTTTGGCTCAGTTACGCAAAGCTTCTTCTGTCCAGAGTCTACAGTCTCCGAAGAGAAAGTTTGAGCGTTCTACTATATTAGGAGAGCTTTCACTGCCATTGAGTTTGGCACCAAGGTGTGTAATATTATTTGTATGCATTTTTATCTCTATGCATTCATAAAAACGTAGACATTTATAACCCTGGAACACAAAACCAAACATAAGCTTATGATTTAAAAAAGCATTCCATTGATGTATGGTTTAACCATGATACAATTGGAAATCTGGAATCTAAGGGTTAAAAAGTCAAAATACGGAGAAAATAGCCTTTAAAAGTGTCAAAATGAAGTGCTTAGCTAGCAATACATATTACTAATAAAGGTTTTCATATGTACAGTAGGAAATTAGCTAAATATCTTCAAGGTACATGATCTTTGCTTACTACTCTAATGATTTTTGTCAAAAATCAATAAAGTTGACTCAAATAAAGTTTTTGGCAATTTCTACGAATATTCCCATGCAACTTAAGACTGGATTTGTCAACCTGGATCACAGATTTGAAAATATGATTCCACAATAAAACCGTGTTTGATATGCCACATTTCTGTTGATTTCAGGGATCTTCAGAAGGAAGAGTGCATAGAGGCATTAGAGGATTCTCGAGGTCCACAAGGACGACTGGTACAGGCTTTCCCTGATGGGACATTACTGATAGAGCTCATCAGACCTGCAGACAACAAACCCTTTGGCTTTGTCATCTCCAGGGGTAAAGGAAGACCAGACTCAGGTTAGACTTCTATAGTTCATCCACATTTGACTGCAAAACACTGAAAAAAATCCAAATATTTTGAAGGATTTGTTCACCCAAACATCAAAGTTGTGTTATTAGTTACTCATTCCAAACCCTTGAGCCCTTCGTTCATCTTCAAAACAATTTAAGATATTTTGGATGAACTCCAGGAGCTCTCTCAAAAGTGCTCTCTGATCTGATGTATAAGACATAGACCAGGGGTGTCCAAACTCGGTCCTGGAGGGCCGGTGTCCTGCAGATTTTAGCTCCAACTTGCCTCAAAACAAACGCACTGATGTTACTAGAAAACCTAGCTAGAGCTTGATTAGCTAGACCTGGTGTGTCTGATTGTGTGTGGTGGGTTGTAGCTAAACTTTTCAGGACAGCGGCCCCCCAGTACCGAGTTTGGAGTTTTATTTGGAGCTTTGTACGATTACAGTCGAACCATCGAAGGCACATGAAATGTTTTAACAATGTAGTTGGTTCCTTTTCATGACAGGCTATTGGGAAAAATAAAACTCTTGCAATTAATCTAAAATATCTTCATTTGTGTTTCGAAGATGAACAAAAGGATTTAAACAACATGAGTGTGAGTAATTAATTACAAAATGTACATTGGGTAAAATAATCCTTTACGTCTGGTTTGGGTCTGAGCACATTTTAATGCTCACACGCTATCTATCTCACTCTGTTATGTTGGTTTGATAGGTATATACGTGGAACGGGTCGGAGATGGTGTCACAGAAAACAGCTACACTGGGCTCCTTGGTGTTGGAGATGAGATTCTAGAAGTCAATGGGGAAATCATTGCTGGACTGACCTTAGATCAGGTTACTCGCCTCATGACCCGTGATACCAAAGCCACAATCCGGACCCTTCCACGTTCCTGGAATAAGCACTGATGCAAATAACCCAGGCTCATTGGAAATTATGTGTCCAGGGATACATTTTTGAGAACCAAAAAATATGTACCCGGGTCTACGTCTTCTTGCAGTTTTTGTTTTCACGAATATCCTACTGACTATGTAGACTCATACGTAGCATTTCTTGTGAATCCACGAAAGGCCGCTGTATGAATTTCTTTGTAACTTTAGGTGCTTTTCACGTACAATTGTGGGACAAGCTTATGGGCTAGTTGCACAAGATGGTGTAGATGAGCTTTCAAGATGCAAGTGTGTGCGGGTTTACCTCCGGTTGTATAGATTTATGAAGGAAGAGGTGAAGACATGTTGAAGACATGTGAAGCATGTTTAAAACAAAAAAAAAAACAAAGTAATTTATTGGCTACACGAGAGAATATCCACACTACATTGCTGCATGCCTTCATTCTTTCCCAGTTGGTGCTAAAGTTCGTGCTCAACTGACCCACCCTACCTTTTCCCTAAACCCAACCGATAGTGTTTTTAAAAGCAAACTAAAAAAGAAAAGGCATTGCGGCTGAATGCTTCTACCACAAAATCACACAGCTTTTTGGGGTTTTGTTTTACCTGGTTTCTGGAACTGTCCTTCGCCATACTCAAACACCAGTCTGCTCCACTTCGTGTCCCAAGTCTGACACTGTTCATGGTGAGCACTCAAGCAAACCATTCACATCAGAAAAAAACATCCATACACAGGTAAAAACCACTCCATAGCATTTGTTTTATACACAAAATGCAGCCATAGTACCCACAAGCATTAATGATCTGCTCTATACATGCACTAATGCAAGGTGCGTAGGGCCCTGCAAATTACAGAAGGTCCCGCATCACTCTAGCCCTACCACTTTTCAATACCGGTCCACCTTGTCCCCCCCCACCCGTTCTAAAATACCCCAGCCCCCCTCCCCGCACTTCAACAACAGTCAGACATCCCTCTAACCCGCTCACTTTTGGCTTGTTTCCACTGACTTGTACAGGACAGTACGGTTTGGGTTGGTACGGGTCACTTTATCAGGCTTGCGTTTCCACTACCAAGGGTACCCTTTTGGTGGGCGTGGTGTATGACAAAGTTTCAGTCGCATTATTCTCGCTCGAGGAAATGTTTACAATAAAGCTGCACAGGTCGTTCACATGTCATATGAAAAGCACTTCTCACAAAACAGACGCTTTACACACATAAATACTTCTGTATAAATGTTTATTACTAACTTTTCTATGAACAGGAGTTGATTATAACTGCAGATCAACGACAGTGGGAAATAGCCTACTGTAACGTCTGCAATTATATAAAATAAATATATAAATGCAACTTATATGAACACATACAGCCCCTTACGGTCTGCGATGTTACCAACTACAGAAAAACTACACACAGCAAACATTTTGTCCTTAATTTGGTTCAAAACAACAGAAAGTATAGCCTACAGTGGGTGAAAACTTCTCATCTGTGTGCACATGTCGCCTCTATTAGAGAGTAATTCCATCATTCCCAGTTCATATTAGTCCAAAAGGTGATGATAAAAATTAAAACAAGGCAGTTTGTTCACGTTGGCTGAAGAAATAACGTGGTTCTTTTTTTCCCGCGCTTCACTCTCGCGTCTGTCCATTTCCTTCTGAATGTGTCATTCTCGCGTTTGTCAGCTTCTCACAGGATCGGGTTTCCAAAGCAAGTCAATAATCAAAAGCACGTTATTATTATCAGCTCAAGAAGTTTGTTATTTATACAGATATAGACGCGCGGCGAGCGCAAACAAGAAAGCGAAACCGCTAGCTCCTCAGACTGGCTCGTAAAAAACCACGAGGCACAGGGTAGATTCTGCTCTATTCCATGCTTTATGGCTGTACATCAAGACGACGACAAGGTTTGTTTGAGCCCGGATCGACCATTATATGTATATATAATTCCGTTGTAATCTCTTGTTGTGTATTTCAAACATGGCGGGTCCTTTCTTTACATTCTGGTTTGTTGCGTAAGCGAATGACGTATCTCTGTAAACTAATAGCATTCAGCTGTGCGTCTAGCTCCGCCTTTTGGTACCCTTTCTTGTGTTTGGGACCCTTTCAAAAGAGTGCCGAAAAAGTGGTACGGTACGGTTTGGTTCGGTACGCCTTTTGACAGTGGAAATGGCAATAAAAGCCTACCAAACCGAACCGTACTGTACCACTCAGTGGAAACGGGCCGTTTGTGACAAACGCATGTCACTTTTGCTTAGGGTCCCCGCAAGTCAAAGATCGCCTCTGCCCAAAAGCACATATTTCATGATTTTAAAAATCTATCCCTGGGCACATTTTTCCAATGAGGCTGTGTTGGACGGCTAAACATGGAATTATGAAAATAAAATCACAAAATAAAGGAAAGTTTACTAAGTATTGATTGAAATCTTTTGACACAATGTTGTAATTGCTGTAATGGGTTTAGAAATGTAGAATGGCTTGTGGAATGCACTGTTCTATCAAATAAAAAGAGTGGGTTTTTACCTCCCACAAGTGCTTTTAATCTGGATTGAAAGGATTCATGTTGTAGTTGAATGGATGAATGGATCAGTGATGAAAAAGTCACTGTTGTACAGGGAATAATGTTAAATTCACTATTTGTTTTATATTATATATTAAATTTTCTGCACAATACATGAAATCAGTGAATTACAACATTAATTTTGTAAACAACTCTACTAAACACTTCCCTCCCTCAACAACCAATAAGGCTACTTCCCATAGCGAGAAGCAAAAGAATAAATTAATAAACAAATAAATAATTAATAAAAGTGATAAAAAAATCAATTACATTAAATTAATAATTTAAAAAAATCATAAATGAAATCCACTATTAAATGCTTATTGTGAGTACGACATTAATGTGCTCAATACTACAACAACACTATGGAAAGTAGTTGTACAGTTATTAACCTATAATTAATACTAAATAGTTTTTTTTTTACCTCTTTACAAGTGTAGCTTGACGGTAGATTAGCTTTAGCTACTTTTCCTGACGAGTAGTTTAGCTTATCAAGCTACTGTACAGTTTTAGAGTAGCTTCTCCAACACTGCTGAATGAAAGTAGAATCGTTCAGGCACCTAACTATCGCCATCTGCTGGTGAATTTTCATAAATGCAACCTTTTATTTCTTATTTAACCACAGACATTACATGTAGGTTAAAATGTAGAACTTGAACGATCAGCAACAGTGGACCTAGACTCTAAAGTGTAGACAATACAAATAAAAAATGGAGTAAAATGAGTAGCCTAACAAAAACATGTCAAAGCATTTTCTCAACAGAAACTAGTTTTCTGCACAATTTTGCCCCCAAGTGTGGCTAATCCACTGACACGGATTCCTCCGGGTGCTCCGGTTCCCCCTACAGCCTATAGGTGAATGGAATAAGCTAAATTGGTCGTAGTGTACACTGCTAAAAATGCTTTTCTTACTTAGATTATTTGTCTTGTTTCTAGTCCAAATATCTAAAAATTCCTAAATCAAGTATAATTTTCTAGATAAGGAAAACATATTGTCTTGTTTTGCGAAATAATATGCCAATATTAAGTGAAATTTTCCTTAAAACAAGCTAAATAATCTGCCAATGGGGTAAGCAAAATAATCTTACGTGAATAGAAAAAAACAAGATTAATTTGTTTACCCCATTGGCAGATTATTTAGCTTGTTTTAAGGAAAACTCACTTTAACATTGGCATATTATTTCTCAAAACAAGACAATATGTTTTGCTTGTCTAGAAAATGCTTCTTGATATAAGAAATTTTACATATTTAGACTAGACACAAGACAAAAAGGAAGGAAGAAAAGCATTTTTTGCAGTGTGAATGAGAGTGCATGGGTGTTTCCCAGTACTGGGTTGCTGCTGGAAGGGCATCCGCTGTGTAAAAAATATGCTAGATAAGTTGGTGGTTGCTGTGATGACCTTCTGATGAATAAAGGGACTAAGCTGAATGAAAATAAACGAGTAAATGAAATTAGGGTGCACTAGTACTATTTTGAGTTTGAGTTTTTCTTCGTCAAATGAGTGTGGTTTTGTTGCACATAGGGTTCAAATCTCCCCAGTCAAGTGTGACTTCTCACTGGTCTAATATATAGCACTACATGCTTCTGCGCCATCAGACACACTATGATGGACCCGAGAGCATCTGGAAAGCTTCTGCTTGGACTAGTACTGTTAGAGTCATGGATCGGATTTATTCATACTCACACCAACCTGGAGCCTGTCCTACATGAGACATCTCTACTCAACCCCAAAGTAGCCATTGCGATTTTGGCTCGAAACAGCGAACACAGTCTTCCTTATTTTTTAGGATGCATCGAGAGGCTGGATTATCCCAAGGACCGTATCTCTATCTGGTAACTACACTGTTAAGGACTTTTTTAAAATTACACAGTATTTATGTGTAATATGAACTGTTTGACAGTTTGTTACTGTATTTTAAAGTTGCATTGTAAAAACAAATTTATATTTTACAGTAAAGATATACATACAATTCTGGAAGTACATACACAGCAGGATAAGCAGTGCTGTATATGTGAATACAGTATTTTTGCTGTAATAGATTTACAGTAAGTTACTGGCAATCTCTGGACAAAGGAAATAGTTTACAGTGTATTTTTGTGACTATTAAGTGCTCAAGTTTTATTTTCTACAAATGTATTTATATGAAAAATGCATTATTTTGTATATATTTTAATAATTATTTATATATATATATATATATATATATATATTTATATATATATATATATATATATATATATATATATATATATATACATATATTTATATTTTAAAAATGCATTATTTTGTATATATTTTAATAATTATTTATATATATATATATATATATATATATATTTATATATATATATATATATATATATATATATATATATATACATATATTTATATTTTAAAAATGCATTATTTTGTATATATTTTAATAATTTTATATATATATATATATATATATATATATATATATATATATATATATATATATATATATATATATATACATATATTTATATTTTTAAAATAATTTGTAAGACATATTCAGCCAGTGAAGGTAGAAATTGACACATTATTGTAATACTTTATGAAAATTTGTTGATTTTAATATTAGCTATCATTATAAACATGTTGAAATTGGCGCAAATTAAAAACATTTTTATACACTCACATTTAAATGTACATTGGATTTTAAGTATTGAGCATTCAAATGAATGTGTCTGTGGTTTTTGTATTCGAGCACACATTAAAGTCTTCGCTTGGCTTTAATTACACCCCCGTCTGAAATATGCCTGAAAGCCTAAAAAGCAAATATGGCAAGAATCACAGTGACGTGAAAGAATGTGTGGATGGGTAAAGGGAGAAAAGGAGGAGAAAGTGCAGCTCTAATACATCAAGACTTAAACATATTACTGTTTTTAAAATAATAATTGGAAAAATCAAACTCTTATACTCAGATAATTAGGAAAAAAGTATAATCTGCAAGTTTATTCGTAAACTAATTTCGAGAGCATCACGTGCTTGTTGTTGACACGGCTGGCCCCGAGTCAAGCTAATGTACGTACCACCAATCAGACTATTCCTAACCCAGTATAAATAACCAAACATCTTACCTTTAGTCATCTTCGTCTTGAAGAATCCCCTCTTCCACCCCTTCTCCTCCTCTTTTCTACAGGCTAGCACTGCGGCTTCACAGTAAAAAATGTCCTCCGACTCGGGAATCCACCCAACCGGACAGCATTTTCGTGCGGAGTTCATGTTCTCCCCGTGCTTGCGTGGGTTTTTCCCATGTCCTCCGGTTTCCTCCCACACATGAGACTTAAGTAAATTGACTAAACCAAATTCCACCAAATTAAATTCTGTCAGCAACACATCACCTTAGCAATCCTTACGCAGCAGGAGGGGGGGGGGGGGGTTCTCGAGATCTACCCGAGTTCAAACTCCCCTCTCGCCCAACAACGGGAGGGAGCTCCGGGCTCGAGGATCTTTTGAGCTCGGGGCTCTCTCCCGGGACAGCATGCCAAACTAGCTTATTACCAATCATCAGCTAAGTGTGAACTCTTGAATTTGTGGATGTTTGAAACTGGTAGCTATAATCAGAGGTGGAAAGAGTACTGAAAAATTATACTCAAATAAAAGTACCATTACCTGCTCAAAGATGTAGTGCGAGTAGAGTAAAAGTATCTGTTTTTAAATATTACTCGAAGTATGAGTAAAAAGTAGTCCTTTCAAAAGTACTCAAGAGTAGTGAGTACGCTGTAAGAGCTGATGCATTTACATGTCATTTGTGGATGTGTGTAAACGTAACATTCTGTAGTGCACTTAGTTATTGCCCAGCAGGCACACAACATCATGCAACATTAATGTTAGGTTAGATTTAGGGCGTGACGTCAGATGACCCAAATTCAATGTCTAGCTAGCATCTAAGGACAACATTATTTTGATGTCCAATCACAACGTTAAATGACGCTGATAATTGGTTGATTTTAGGTTGTTAGAAAGTGACCAAAATCCAACATCGAGCCAACATCTTAAACCAACGTCATATTGATGTCAAATACCGACATTTATTCGCCAGGTTTGGCAACCATAATCCAAACGTCTAATAGATGTCATAGTGGTAACGTCCACTCAACGTCAAGCTGTAACATCATTAGACATTGATAATTGGTTGATTTTAGGTTTAATGATCGACGCTGATGTCGGCCTAATGTTTAGTTCTGACATCAACTCGATTTTCATTTCCAAACAAGATGCAAACCCCCCACGATGTTGGGGTACAACGTCAATCTGACATCATGTTGACATCTTGTGCCTGCTGGGTGTCGGTCATTTGGGTCATCATACAGTAAAACATCCATCATCTTCTCATCAGTGACATGCATCTAAACAGTCTCTGGGTCATTGTGTGTAAAGATTTTGGACATCTTCTTGGACACTTTTTATGCTTCCAAACAGTTTGCTGCAATTATAAATCGCCCATGTCTTCAGGTAGATCATTATGATGCGATTTACCTTTTGCTGTATGTGCAATTTGATTGAACAGGAATCACAGGATTGATTTTTCTAATCCCCATAGACAAATAAAATAGTGACTGCAGGTTGAAGGAAAGTAGTGGAGTAAAAGTACCGATACGGCAAATAAAATGAACTTAGAAGAAAGTACACATATAAAAACCACATACTAAATTACAATTTCTGAGAAAAACTACTCAATTACAGTAGTTTGAGTATTTGTAATTAGTTACTTCACACCACTGGCTATAATTGAAATCAGTTGCGAGAAAAAACAAATGCTATGAAAGTAAATGACTACCGGTTTCCTATTCTTCCAAACATTTTGTGTTCAGCAACAGAAGCAAACTGGTTTGGAACAAGTTAATGCTGAGTAAATGTTGAATTATTTTCTTTTAGGTGAACTATCCCTTTAAAGGGGGCCTATTATGTAAAAACACTATTATGAGGAGTTTAAACAGGCAACAGTCTATGAAAGAGTATGTGTCATCATAGGGGTAAAGCTTTGCTCATATTAGTGTTGATCTCTCCCCCATTAGCACTTTAGTCTTGTTTTTAAATCTGACACTATGCTGACACATAGGCCTATGTAGCTCCGCCCTCTTTAGAAAAAGAGCATCAAATTTGAATTTAAAGCGACAGTAACCAAAACTCAACAAATAGGATCAAAGCCTAAGCAGGGCAATTTCAAGTTGTGAAACAATATTTGTGGGTTATTTTGAGCTGAATCTTCACAAACACTCTCTAGTGACATCAGAGATTTATTTTACATCTTGTAGAAAGGGTCCCCTTTAAATGTAAACATCCTTCTGGTCCTCATTTGGACTTCCTCTTCATCAGGGCTGCTACTGACCACAATACCGACAACACCACTGCAATGCTGCGTGAATGGATCTCTGGAGTGGAGGATTTGTATCATTCGGTACAGCTGCACACCATGGAGCAGGAGAAGAGGTGACAACACATTACAAAGCTCAACCATTTCCTACAGAGAACCATCTTCTATTATTAATAGACATTTAAAAGGATAGTTCACACAAAAATGAACATTTACTCGTTGTTAACTCAACTCAACTCAACTCAACTCATGTGGTTCCACTCCCAGTACACTAAAGAATGTATTTTGAAGAAAGCTGAGCACTGCGTCATTTTGGCATAGTGGGTAGCACAATCGCATCACATCAAGAAGGTTGCTAGTTTGGCATTTCTGTGTGGAGTTTGCATGTTATCCGTATGCTCACATGGGTTTTCTCTGAGTGCTCCGGAGGAAGACATGTGGTGTGACATCATACCTGTCAACATTGGGATGTGTAAATAAGGCATATGCCCACCATAATAGTTAAAGTAACAAATAATCTCTTATTTAATTTTGATTTTTTCGTTTGATTACATTTAATAACAAGTGTCACTTTAAAAATGCACACATCTAACAATAGAGTAAAGGCATTCGACTGCTTTCCTAACTTTTTATGCTTATTTAAGATGAAATTAGTTGTGTTTAAAAAAAAAAAACACCAAAATCGACATCTTTAGATGATATTATTATTAATTATGTGTATATGTTTGTTTAAACACGCACCCAAAAGCCAGACTTTCAATCCGCTTCTAATCGTGTGTACAGAATCCGTTTGGGAAACAGTGTCTATTTATAACTATAGAGAGCGTCAGCTGACAGTCATGCACCTCTATAGGCTATGACAATTTTTAAGGATAGCATATGAAGGGGAGACGGCACCTGTAATGAAAAGGAAGGGGAATCGCGCCTTTTTTTATTTATTTCAAAGTGTTTTCGTGCATAAACAAAGTGAAAGCACATAACAGAATAACATTTAAGAGCAAGGGGCGGCCCCTAGTGGTTCGGCGGTATGGGTTTCGTATAGGAAGGCTTGCCACCCTTCAGAGAAAGACTGAAAATACTGGAGAATTACAGGAAAATAACTTTATGGGATGATAGCAGGATAGAACTTTAAAATATGGGAGAATCCCGGGAAAAACAGGAGGGTTGACAGGTATGTGTGACATATGCGTAAAACATATGCTTGATAAGTTGCCGGTTCATTCCGCTGTGGCGACCCGATTAATAAAGGGACTAAGCCAAAAAAAAAAAAAAAAAGAATGAATGAAAGCTGAACGCCTGTAACCAGTGACATTTATTGTTGAAAAAAACAAACACTATGGATGTCAATTTCCAGCTTTCATCAAAATACCTTCATTTGTGTTCAACAGAGGAAAGTAATGTATAAAGTTTTGGAACAAGTGAAGGGTGACAAAATAATGACAGAATTTTCTATTTTGGGTAAACTATCCCTTCACTGTTGTGTAGGATTGATGCACACTCACCAAATGAGGGACCAACATGTCTCATTCTCCATGTTTTATAGTTCTTATGTGGATGAGCTGGGCCCCAAGCACTGGCCGGAGACTCGGTTCACTCATGTGATGAAGCTGAGGCAGGCGGCACTTAAATCAGCCCGGGCGCAGTGGGCAGACTACGTCCTGGTCAGATTACTTTATATTGTGCCATATCATAACTGTTTAGTGCAATTATTACGCTGCTGTCTAAAATACTTGATTCTGATTGGTCAGTCATGACATGTCATCCCTAGAGCCATAGAGAGAGAGAGACAGGCGAAGTAAAATGAACGATGGAAGGATACAGACATTTTTAGATTGATAGTATTTTGGGGATCTTATTTCTGATTGGGGCGATGCACTGGCGCAGTAGGTAGTGCTGTCGCCTCACAGCAAGAAGTGGGTTGCTGGATTGAACCTCTGCTCAGTTGGCATTTCTGTGTGGAGTTTGCATGTTTTCCCTGAATTCGGGTGGGTTTCCTCCGGGTGCTCATGTTTCCCCCACAGTCCAAAGACATGTGGTACAGGTGAATTGGGTACGCTAAATTGTCCGTAGTGTATGTGTGTGTGTGAATGTGTGTGTGGATGTTTCCAAGAGATGGGTTGCGGCTGGAAGGGCATCTGCTGCGAAAAAACGTGCTGGATAAGTTGGCGGTTCATTCCGCTGTAGCGACCTCGGATTAATAAAGGGACTAAGCCGACAAGAAAATGAATGAATGATTTCTGATTGATTTGTATGATTGTTTGCATGTTTTTTCCCCCTTAGTTCACAGACAGTGATAACCTGCTTACAAACACACAAGTGCTGAATCAACTGATTTCTGAAAATCGGACGCTGGTGGCTCCAATGCTCGACTCAAGAACGCTCTATTCAAACTTCTGGTGTGGCATGACCTCACAGGTACAATACGCCTTTTCATCTTCCATTACAAAGACTTCCATTCATATTTACGGAACTAGCATAGTGAACATCAGATCTCAGTCATTATATGGTCTCATTGGAGCAACAGAAGTCTATTTTCAAACTACAACGGGCAGTTTTACAAAAGCTTTACCAAATCTATTCCAACAGGTTATAGACTCTAACATTATTTAGGCAGCTGGCTAATCTTTGGCTATAGAGATCGATTATGGTAGCTAATAATCTAAACTTTTCTGATTTTGATTGTAATTTATTAATGTGTGAAAATGGTTAACTATTGTGAAAAGCGCTTTACAAATAAACTTAAATTGAATTGAATCATTCTGAATGCGACTGATAAATGACCTGACGTGAAAACAAGTGAAGATTATTTCAGTCATCCACATCTAGTGAACTCCTTGTTGAATAATAATAATAAACTTTATATGGATAGTTCACCGAAAAATGAAATTATTTCTCTTGAATACAAAAGAAGATATTTTGAAAAATGTTAGAAACTGGTAACTATTCACTTCAATAGTAGAAAAAATAATATTCTGGAAGTTAATGATCAAAATGGTGGCAAACAGAAGCATACAGAAAATCCCGGATCGTAGTCAAAAACAGGCAAATGGTCAGTTCAGGTGGCAAAGAATCAAAATAAATGGTAAAACAGGGCAAGGATCAGAACACTGAAAAACTAGCCAAAGAAATGCTATGTAGTGTTACAGACAAACAAGAGAAAGCAATGTCTGTGTGTGTATTCAGGGGAATCAGGAACTGGTGTGTCTGGGGTGCATGATGGGAGTTGTAGTTCATTAAATTGGCATATGTGTAGTTCCCCAGAGATCTGCACATGCTAGACCGTTGGTGATCATGAGACTGCTACAGTCTTAAAAAATGGAAAACTTTTAAATGATGACATGATTTTCATTTTCAGTGTGAACTATCCCTTTAAAACAATGTTTTTATATAACATTGAAAGAAACCTTATTATTAGTTATTAAACAAATGGCCAGTCTCGTTGATAAAAATGGAGTATATTATTATTCATTTATATCGACACCATAAGTTCCACTCATGTTTTTAAATATGTGTTTTAAAACAGTAAATGGCCATTTTTTTTTTAAATATATATTATTTAGCAAAAATAAAACTGACCCCACTTCATTAGTATTTAAACATCAGGTCTTGGCTTAGACCTTTTAATCTAATCCATTTCCTCTATAATAAAGTAGACAAACATTGTATTAATTGTACTTTAAAATAATATAACTAAATACGCCAATGTGAAATATCAGGCAGTATAATGAGCTGTTTTGTATAGCTAATCATATCTTGAAATTGGACAACCAGATGTTCATCTTACATATTACTTTTACATTAAAAAGTGGATATAATAATTGAGTAATTAAGTTAAAGGAACACTCCATTTCTAAAATAAATACGCTTATTTTAAAAAACCTCCTGTTAAACAGTGGTTTTACCAATTTTGAATCCCCTCAGCTGATCTCTGGTGGGAGCACTTTTAGCTTAGCTTAGCATAAATCGTTGAATCAGATTAATCATTAGCTTCTCTCAAATTTTTTTTTTTTACATTTTTAATAATTTTCCTATTTAAAGCTTGAAATATTTAGCTTTAGCTGTTTTTAAAATCCATTTAGCCATTATATGGGTCTGGCAAGAGCACTTTTAGCTTAGCATGGCATAAATCATTAAATCAGATTAGACCATTTGAATCTTTAAGAAATTTGAAAAAAAAAAAAGAATTTTTGATCATTTTGCTTTTTAAAGCTTAAAATATTTAGCTCTACCAGTTTTACAAACTCATTCAGTCAATGTATGGGTCTGACAAGAACACTTTTAGCTTAGCTTAGCATAAACCATAAAATCAGATTAGACCATTAGCATCTCTCAGAAATTTTTATTTTGTTATGATCATTTTCCTATTTAAAGCATGAAATATTTAGCTTTACCAGTTTTTAAAAACCATACAGCTTATCTATGGGTCTGGCAAGAGCACTTTTAGCTTAGCTTAGCATTAATCGTTAAATCACATTAGACCATTAGCATCTCTCAGAAATTTGAATTTTGTTTTGATAATTTTTCTATTTAAAGCATGAAATATTTAGCTTTACCAGTTTTTAAAATTCATACAGCCAATCTATGGGTCTGGCAAGAACTCTTTAAGCTTAGCTTAGCATAAATTACTCAATCGGATTAGACCATTAGCATCTCTTTCAAAACTTTAAAAAAAAAAAAAAAAAACGGGTTTTTATCATATTTTGTAATAAAATTCCATTGTGTGCTAGGACCAACAGAAAATTAAAAGTTCTTATTTTCATTATGGCTAGGCACTACACTCTCATTCAGGTGTAATAATCAATGCTGCCGCATACATTTTTTTGCAGTAACAGAAGTGAGGTTAAAGGTATGCCAGAACTTCAGTAGTCATATGTAATAGTTAGAATAGCTGTATTATGTATTATTCATTGTTTCTCATTCTGTCTGCACAATTTTTTGAGGGTTAGTTTTTCTGCACCACGTGTTGATAATCTCGAAAATATCTGATTCTTCTTTCTGCAGGGCTATTATAAGCGAACACCACATTATGTACCCATTCGAACCTGGAAGCGAACTGGTTGTCACCCGGTTCCCATGATTCACTCCACAATGTTGATAGACCTGCGCCGCAGAGCTAGTGAATTGCTGGCCTTTTACCCCATGCACCATCACTATCTTTGGGCCCTCGATGATATCATGGCATTTGCTTTTTCTGCAAGACAAGCAGGTAATGATATAACATTTGATATAACATTTGATATAACATGATTAACATAACAGTCAAGTGGAGGTCAAAACCAGGGAACAGCTTACAATTTCCTAAATTTCCCAAAAGAGGAGTTAGAGAGCTCTTTATTATTAAGGGATTGGGATTGGGGTCAAATACCAGCATACACAACAACAGATATAATCCACAAGCATAATCTGTAAAACAGGCGAAGGGGTCGAGATGGACGGCAAACAATCAGAAGAGAAAGCCGGCACAGGAAGGCAAAAAAAGTAAAAACGCCTGGCAATGATAACAACAACTAAAAATATTTAAATGTTTTCCTTTGTGTCTTTTTGACCTTTGGACCCTTTCTCTTGCTTTTCGACACCTTCGCCTGTTTCATGTGTGCCTGTCTGACCAATCCCTTAACCTGACCAATCATTTTGATCTACTCCTAATGTCTCCCATTCGCAACAGACAATCATTGTAGACAGTGCGAGAATCAAAACAACAAACACTGGCAAAGATTACGACACAAAACACTATCCAACAACGAAGGTATGGTGTTTACATAGTGTGTATGTGTGAGTGTCAGTGATCAGCAACTGTGTGTATCAGTGCCGAGATTGGCAAACCAGTTTCAGCTGTGAAATGCAAAGCATGACGGGAGGTGTAGTCCATGTGAATGGCTGGTGGAGTGTACATATATCTGGTGTGCCCCATCAATGGAGCCTTCAGTGTTCACCGTGCTTGAGAATGAGCTGTATTACTGGATTCATTCAGGTCGTCATTTAGGGATGTGAAGCCCAACGGCTGACTGTTCGCTTAGTGTGTCTAGACCTTTACAATTAAAGATTTTCCTGATTTCTTTAAACTGTGGGATGCATTGTGTACATAATACAATGATAATGTGTAGTGATAATGTGCGTAGGTAGTCTTATCACCTTTGAGTTCCACAACGAACTCGCTGCATTAGTGGCGCCATCTAGCAGCCGTGTGTGGAACTGTCCTGAAACTGATTTAAATTAGAGACGTGCCGCAATTTTTATTGTGTTTATTAGTCATCACTATAATGCAGTCTTGAAAGTATAGACCATTTCAATGTGATGTCATTGGCCCGTTAACATTTTCATTTAACTATTTCATATCTGTAGCAAGAGGCGATTCGATCATAACTTGATGTTGTAACAGCTATTGTAACATTATTTATCATTATGTGGAACTTTTTGGATGCTCAGAAGCTGTGGAAATTTAAAATGTAAAACAGGAAATACGTCAGGACAATTGGTTTTATTTACATTCCTCAAAATGGTCAATAAAACTGCTTATAAATACTTTAGATGACTATTAAACTGCTAAACATTCAATAAAATGATTTTTTTTACTGTGTTGCCAGTAACTAAATATTTATATGTCAAAATAGTAATCATTTTGTCAACTCTCACTGATTTGCTATGGTTATACTTCTACTAACGTTTGAGAGAGGCACATTTAATTGATCTTTCATCAAGCCTGACTGAAACTACCTGTGCATCTTATAATTCTATTGTATTTTATTTTTGTATTATATATTATTTTGTTTTATTTATATCTGTGACACTTGCTTCATTTGTTGACTGTTATTGTTCCTTATGTATGTACTATGACCTGTCCACCAAGTTACCTTTACATGCATACACACACAAACACACACACACACACTCACGCACTTACCAGTACCTGACAATACTGTTGTTGTTTTTGTTTTGTTTTTGTTTTGTTGCTTTGTATTTGTTATTTGTTGATGTTTTCTTGTATTTGTATGATTTTTGCATATTCTAAAAAAAATATATAATAATAATAATAATAGTAATAATAATAATTCTATTGGACACCTTCCAGCCAATCAGAATCAAGAATGTCAACAGACCATGTAATATATCGATAGGGAGCACATGAAGAGTTGCAAACTGGTTTAACCCAATGTCATAGAGGTATACAATGGGTCTGATGAGAATGTGAAAGTTATTTCCGCACTCAAATGGTCAAATCAGAGGTGTTCAAGTCTTGAAGGGATAGTTCACCCAAACAAGGAGACTTCTGTCACCGTTTACTCTCCTTTAAGTTGGCTCAAGCCTACAGTTAAAATCAGAATTATTAGCCCCCCTTTGATTTTTTTTTTTTTCATTTTTAAATATTTCTCAAATGATGTTTAATAGAGCAAGGAAATATTCACAGTATGTCTGATAATATTTTTTCTTCCGGAGAAAGTCTTATTTGTTTTATTTCGGCTAGAATAAAAGCAGTTTTTAATTTTTAAAAAGTCATTTTTAAGGTCAAAATTATTAGCCTCTTTAGGCAGTTTTTTTTTTCGATAGTCTACAGAATAAACCATTGTTATACAATAACTTGCCTAATTACCCTAGCCTTTCCAGTTAACCTAATTAACCTAGTTAAGTCTTTAAATGTCATTTAAGCAGTATAGAAGTGTCTTGAAAAATATCTAGTAAAGTATTATTTTCTGTCATCATGGCAGAGATAAAATAAATCAGTTATTACAAATGAGTTATTAAAACTATTATTTAGTATATTATTAATAATTATTATTATTGTTTAGAAATGTGTTGAAAAAAATCTTCTCTCCGTTACACAGAAATTGGGGAAAAAAATAAACAGGGGGGCTAACAATTCTGACCTCAACTGTATATAAGTTTCGTTTTTCTGTTGAACAAAAGATATTTTAAAGAAAGCTGAAAACCTGTACCCATTGACAGCTTTATTCAAAATAGGTTTTGTATTCAACAGAATAAAGAAACTCATAAAAGTTTGAACCCACTTGAAGGTGAGTAAATAATGTATATATTTACTATACCTTTACCATGAGTGAATCTTGTTTTGTTTATTGGAAAGAAAATTTTAAAGATGCAGTGACCACTCACATGTAAAATCAATAAAAAAATGTTTCACAAAAAATACCTTCACTATGGTAAAAATGTATTTTAAAGTAAAAGTCAGACCATTTTGTTTGTATTTTTGCGTTGAAATGTTGCTTGTCATGTTCTCCCTAGACATCATAGCTCTCAACATATTCCTGTATATTTTTTTCAGTTTGTTCCCTTTAAATTTATTAACTTGGTCTTTAAAAAGGTCTTAAATTTACTGTTATAAACCTTGTTATTCTTATCCCAGGTGTGCAGATGTTCATTTGCAACGGAGAGCATTATGGGTATCTGCCACAGCCTCTGCAGATGAAGCAGACGCTGGAGGAGGAAGTGGAGAGTTTTAGCCACACTGTCACTGAGGCGCTAGGTGTGTATCACGAAATGTAAAGCATTGAAAAGGGCCTTTACAGCTAAACCCATCAGCTTTAAATCCCAGAGACCTTCTAGTGATGGTAAATACAGTACATCGGAAGTGAATAACCTGTGAGTCATCTTTTCACCTGTTCTACCTTTACTCGGCTAACACAAACATCCATAATATTATTATAGGAAGAGTCCTGGTGGTTCCAAACATCTTCCACTTATGGATGATGGAGGCCACTGTGCTCATTGGAACTTACAGAGCAGCAGAAATTTGTTTGTAACCTTCCCAAGCCGTGCACCTCGAGTGTGTCTCTGAGGTCTACAGACAATTCCTTTGTCTTCATGCTTGGTTTGTAGGGATGTAACGGTATCAAAATTTCAAGATACGGTAATACCCCGGTATGAATGGCACGGTACGGTATTTATTGAATCATTTAAAGGAAAAACAAAACTATTAAAGAGACTCAAAAGAAGTGCTAGAATGTTCAGGTCAGGCACGTGCACACATAGGGCTCAACCTGTGCAGTGCACATGCCCTTTTTAGTCTTGGATAGAAAATGTCCTTCCAAAATGATCAAAAGCAACGCGGCACACCCTCGGTCCCGCCCCTCGATAGGCGCGCGACAACACCGCTCTTGATTACGCGCGCGACAACACAGCTGACCAGTACGCGCGCGACAGCACCAATTCCCCATCCCTCTTCAAAAAATTTATCCTGCACATGCCCTTTGGACGGTCCCTGCACTGGTCTGGTTCAGGTTACCTCAACACTGAACAGATCAATGACATACAAATTATCTATCTGCAAACTTTCAAACAGGAACTTAAATTATTCAATTTTAATAACAAAAAAATATTAAACCATGTAAAAAAAAAAACATCACTCGAAAGGACAAGCCATGAGTGAGATAGAGGTCTCTTGGTGGTACAAGTCAATGTCTCCATCAATCTGAGCAGTGTGCTGTGTTCTGCTGTCCCCTTGACTAAAAGAATCCTCATCATGTTAGTCGTATTCCCCGACTTGTATTTTAGCACAGTCTGGCAGTGCCTGCATACCCTTTTTTTTCTGTCACCTTTTCTTCTTTCTTGTTTCTTTCCAGAGAGAAACTGAAATGCTTCCACACATCTGATTTAAAACCCACTTTAGGTTCGATCATGTCCAGCTCTTTTTCTTCCTCGCTACTAGCAGCACCCTCCATTTCTGCATTACTGGATCTGTAGTGACAACAGACCGCAAAGGATGATGACCATGCCGAGGCTGATGAAAATTGTAGTTTCCGCTACCTCCCATTCGCTCCATTCGCCTAAGCAAACTTTCAACCAAAAAACTTATGATCTTTTTGAGTCGCACCCACGGTAACATTGAAAGAAATTGCTATTGCGGTATGACGGTATTTACAATATTGTTACCTCCCTATTGGTTTGTGCTTTGACATGCACTGTCAACCCTGGGACCTTATATAGACATGTTTATGCCTTTTCAAATCAACTGAATTGACCACAAGTGAACTCCAATGAAGCTGCTGAAACATCTCAAGAATGATCAGTGGAAACAGAATGCACCTGAGCACAATTTAGAGTTTCAGAGTAAAGGCTGTGAATACTGTTGTACATGTGATTTTTCAGCTTTTTTAGTCATTCATTCATTTTCTTGTCAGCTTAGTCCCTTTATCAATCCGGGGTCGCCACAGTGGAATTAACCGCCAACTTATCCAGTAAGTTTTTACGCAGTGGATGCCCTTCCAGCCGCAACCCATCTCCGGGAAACATACACACACACTTATACACTACAGACAATTTAGCCTACCCGATTCACCTGTACCACATGTCTTTGGACTGTGGGGGAAACCGGTGCACCCGGAGGGAACCCACGCGAACGCAGGGAGAACATGCAAACCCCACACAGAAATGCCAACTGAGCCGAGGATCGAACCAGCGACCTTCTTGCTGTGAGGCGAACGTGCTACCCACTTCGCCACTGTGTCGCCCCAGCTTTTTTAATTTTAATAAATTGCAACAATTTCAAAAAAATAATTTTTTCACATTGTCATTATGGGGTACTGCATGTACATTTTGAGGAAATAAATGAATTTAATCCATTTTGGAATAAAGCTGTAACACATAATAAAAATTTTTTAAAAATGTGGAAAAAGTAAAGCACTATGAATACTTTCCGGATGAACTGTAGATATTAATTAGGTTGTTTTTAAAAAAAGAAATACAAAGCACTATTGTATGATGTCATTTCTCTTATGAATATCTTTCTACCAGAAAAAAAATTTTCATTTGTGGTTAAAAGAGAAATAATCTGAAGTTCATCTTTCCACAGTTGACTTTAAAATGGAAACTTCACAGTATCTGCACATTGTCTCCAAACCCAAAGACACCATGGCTTTCAATCAGGTATAGATGCAGACAATTGCAATAGAATGTTGTCACATATTCAGTTTTTGTGTTAATACTCACATTAAATGAATTTTTTTTGTGTCATATCCGTTCCTCCTTTAAGGTCTACCTGATCAATCTGAAGCGTAGGGAAGATCGTAGAGATCGTATGCTGCGCTCGCTGGAAGTCCTGGGCATAGACGTCACCCTTACCGATGCGGTGGATGGCAAGTATGATATTATAACCCACTCTTCTGCATTTAATTTGTATATTGAATATTAATTATATCTTACAGTTACACAACATGCCGCTGTCAAAAATGACTTCTTTCTGTTTCTCCTCAGAGCCATGAATTCAACTCAGCTTAGGACTTTAGGAATTGAGATGCTTCCTGGTTATAAAGATCCGTACTCTGACCGAGTGCTGACTAAGGGTGAAATTGGCTGCTTCCTTAGTCATTATAACATCTGGAAAAAGGTACAAAGGAAAGAGGAATGCATTACAATCAGCTTCTACAAAAACTCTACATTTTAACCACATATTTGTGGGTCAATTAAAAAAAATGCACATTGGTTCTTAAAGGGACAGTTCACCCAAAAATGAACATTTTGCCATGATTTTCTCACCTTTTACTTGTTGCAAATCTGCTTGACTTGGCTTTCTTCTGTTCAACACAAAAGAAGATATTTTGAAGAAAGCTGGAAACCTGTAACCATTGATAGTATTTCCATTGTTTTGTTTTTTTCTATTATGGAAGTCAGTGGCTTTTCAGGTTTCCAGCTTTCCTCAAAATATCTTCTTTTGTGTTCAACAGAAGAAAGCCAAGTCAAGCAGATTTGCAACAAGTAAAAAAAAAACAAAAAAAAAAAAACAAGTACATTTTCATTTTAAAAATCTCTTTAAGAGGACAAAATGTCATTAAAGTGTCAATTATTAATATTTCTCCACTTTTGGCAACTGAGATTATTTTTCTAGCACAGTTTTCAAGATTTTTATCCTTTACATGCCATTTAAAATTAGTCAACAATTGATTTTTTTTATAAAAAAAAAAAAAAACAAGATAAATGACATCAAATTTGTAGTGTCTTGAAGGTCCCACTTTATCTTAGGTGGCCTTATTTACTATGTACTTGCATTTAAATTTGTCATTGTCTCAACACAAATTGTTTTTACAAATTTAAGTGTATTGAACAGCCACTTGAACATCCACTCAAAAAACTCAAGAATTGTGTTGTTTCAGCTCATTTTAAATAAGTGGTTTCAACAAGCAGCTAAAATGTATTTTTTTTATTGTATATTTGTAATTAATTCCTATAGTTACATCTAGAATTACACTACTGATCCTTTCTGTACACTTTAACCCACCTTTAAACCTACCCATACCACCAAAATGGTCACTCACCTTACCCGTTTTCCACCTCAGTGGACCCTTTTCAAATTTTTGGGTTTCTCAGCAACTGAAGTCGTCATAGTAAGATAAACTTAGAGCGCAGCGAATGGCAGAGTACAAAAACAACCCTATTAGCTAAAATAATAAAAGAAAAACTTCACAATGGCTTTTTTCAAGACTTTTAGCAGCCAGAGGAGAGAACAATGTCAAATTTATTTATTTAGGCACTGCATTTCAAACGCAGCGCACGAGCGGTAATTAATTCTTTGTAATTTTGTTTCATTCAAACATTCATTTTTTTTAATCTAAAGACGATACAATACATATATGACATGTGAATACATATAAATGTACATGTTTAAAAGAAAATAATGTTAAAAACTTTCAAGGATTTAAGATGCTGATGACCTTTAAATGTGTCATCACAGTCTTGTGAAAAGGGTCCATAGCACCAGAAGTGCTGCAATTTGAGCATAATAAGTACATTGTACTTTGTTAATTATGGCCACTTAATATAAATAGTGAGCCTCTGATTTCCTGAAGAAAACAGTACCTATTTCTTAAGGCCTAATCGTGAGTAAGGGCATATTTACACTATGTACAGTTGCCTTGAACCGGGCCGTCATTGATGATACGCTGTTCAGTAAGCACTGAACAGTGAAAATTTCTTGAGTTATATCGGTTTAGTCCTTTGTGATGCAGTGACAGGCAGTCAAATATTTCGCCGAACAGATCGGCCACTTTTGACGCTCAAAAACAATCATAAAGTCCTCATGCTGCAGGAATTAGAAGGGTTTGCTGAAGGTGCAGCTGTCGTGCAGTGAGGGGTTTGCAACTTTAATAACCTACGACAGTTTGCGTTCATTGAACAGTAAGAATTATTAAAAATTCATTTGAAACAGCCCCTTAAAGTCACGTCTCGGTTTCAGTTTCGGGCTCAGGTACGCTTTGCACTTACACTACAAGCGTAAAGCGCCCAAGTGAACCACGCTCTGGCAAACCTCTTCCAACCAGGCCAGGGCCGTCCAAGTGGACTGCACCTGAGCCAGATTCAGAGCACTCAGGGCATACTCACACTATGCCATCCGTACCGTGCATAGGCCCGTTTCCCGGATCGTTTGAGACGTGTGAGTGCGCTGAATCGGGCTCAAGCACGGTTCACTTGGCCGGCCCTGGCCCGGTTGGAAGAGGTGGGCCTGAGTGCGGCTCACTTGGGCTTTGGCGCGGTACGTTTGTAGTGTGAGTGCAAAACACACCAAAGCCCGAAACTGAAAGCGAGACGTGACTTTAAAGGGACTGTTTCATATGGATTTATTAATCATTCTTACTGTTCGGTGAACGCAAACTGCCATAGCTTATTAAAGACGCAAACTCCTCACTGCACGACAGCTGCGCACCTTCAGCAGATCTCCTCATTCCTGCAGCACGAGGGCATTATGATTGTTTATGAGCGCCAAAAGTAGCGGATCTGTTCGGCGAAATATCTGACTGTGTCTCCGCATCCCTAAGGACTGTTTGGCGAAATATTTGACTGCATGTCACTGCATAACAAACGACTGAAACGATATAACTAGAGAAATCTCCACTGTGCTGCTGAGTGAGAGAGCGCTTCTCACTGAACAGCGCAGCAGTGATGACGTAAGCGTGCAGAGGCCCGATTGTGGTGTGAGTGCGGGCCGTCGGGGGAGACGGGACGGGGGACAAGCGTGCTTTGGCCCAGTTCGAGGCAACTGTACTTAGTGTGAGTACGGCCTCACACTTCTCAAACGATCCAGCAAACGGGCCTGGGCACGGTTCGGATAGCATAGTGTGAATATGCCCTAAATTAACCGCAATTCTGAATAAAAGTTTTGGCTGAACTATCTCTTAAATGTGTGTGTCCACATCTATAAACTCTTCTTGCTGTTTGTGGCCCACAGGTGGTGGAGCTCCAGCAACAGCAGGTGCTTGTACTGGAGGACGATGTCAGGTTTGAGACAAACTTTAAGAGCCGCCTCAACACCATCATGGAGGATGTGAAGCGATCAGGCCTCCAGTGGGACTTAATGTGAGTTGTGATAATAATTTTACAGTTCTCTATTCTGGATCCATTTCTAGCTCCTTCCACGGTCTTGAGATTCCTGGAATCCTAGGCTTTTGATAGGTTTGACATGTTCACCAACAGCCACTTAATGGCCGTTGCGATCAAATTTTGTCAGAAGATTTCAAACACTTTCCTGCAGTGTGACTTTAGCTGCCATGAATGTCAAACCAAGAATTTGGTGACGCAGTTCCTGCGACAACTTCAAACCATTAAATGACTGCGGGTGCAGTATATAGATTGCAAGTGCCCACACTTTACAGTTTGTGATCATATGGTGATTCTGTTCTGTTGATATGTGATTCAAATATTAGTAGCTTGAAACAGATGGAAAATAACCGGTTTGTGCTGCGTAAACTATTAATTACAAGCTTGATTAGCTAGGTTAGGTGCGTTCGATTGGAGTTAAGCTCTGCAGGATAATGAATGACCTCTAAGTCTATGTGGTAAATGATCATTTTTAAAGGGCCATGAATCCCCCTCGTTTCAGCAGGGTGTTTTCACACCTCTACTTTGGAAAAAGTCAGAAAAGTGGGCGTGTCCAGCTCTGTTTAGGGGGGAGTGTCGGAGGAAGAAAAGAGGCATGGTGTGGGAGTGTCTATTTGGGCACGCGCTGACTTTCAGAGTCAAAACACACACACACACACACACAGGGGATAAAGTGACTGTGTTTACATGGACATCTGTAGTCGAATTATTTGCCCAATTATTAAATGTTGGACTTTAACTGCAGTTTGGCTCTTTCATTCAGGGAATTCATTCATGTCCCTCGCGACAAACGAGATATTTGATTCAAGAAACTGCTCTAAGCGTGAATTTTTCATGCAATGTTTGATACCGCATGGCGAATGAGAGAAAAAAACTCTTCGCATTTCCCGGAAACTTAGATGAACACGGCAGGTAGTGTCAGAAAGCCGCGTGTGTTTTTCCGGTCACTAAATGTGGTGAAAATCCAACACGATGGTAATAGTTTGGTTGTGGTGCTAACATGTTGACACTCGGTGCAATAGTTAGTTCGATACGAACAAACTGAATAAACAAAAAGCACTGGTCGCTCACTTACCAAATCTGTAGAGACAGGACAATCACCAGCAACTAGAGCCGCGTCCTTATTAAGAGGAGACTACAAGCGAATCCGGATCTCAGCGTTTGCAGATGAGAATAGCTCTCAGGTAAACAATGTGCCTCCTTAGACACGTAAGTTATTGTTGTCGAGCGTCGCGTACACTGTTAATCCACGCGTGACTCCAGCTGCGCTCTCACAGAGAGAAAATGAAAACAAAACTTAACTGCAGAAAACTATAAAAGCAACACTTCACGCTTGTTTTGCCAACACAACATGGCGTCTCTGTCGTCTAAACACTCTGACAGTAATGAATATTAATGAAGTTGCACAATAGAGCGCGCTGATTGGTTTGAACCAAACTTTACTCATGCATTAATGCAGCACACTGTAAGACGTAATAAGACACACTCTGGCACAGACGTCCAGTCTGCACGCTAGAATACACGCTATTATCTCATAGCCGTGACGCAGCTTCAAAAATTCGTTTCAAACCGGAAGTACGAAATTGCTTGAAATAACGCAAAAACAACCAATTTACACTTTTTATTGAAATATATGTGTCCTAATAGTGTTTTTAGCCATGTGGGACACATATACGACTGTCAACAGCTCAAAAAATGTGTTTTGGTGTTTCGTGACCCTTTAAGCCCAAAATGAAACCAAAATAAAACCGAAATGTCATCGTTAATAAGTAATTTTCATATTTACTGATTATTTTCCCATTTTCATTTTTCTTTTTAAGTTATGTGGGACGTAAGCGTTTGCAAATCAAGCATCCGGAGCGCTGGGTGGAGGGAGTGAAGAACCTGGTGAGACCAGATTACTCGTATTGGACATTGGGTTATGCCCTTTCACTGCAAGGAGCAAAGATACTTCTGGAAGCTCAGCCTCTCAGCAAGATGCTGCCCGTTGACGAGTTTCTACCTGTTATGTTCAACAAGCACCCCAAGTAAGCACTGGTAGATGTTGGCAATTGGCTATATACACGGCAAAGGTTTTTCAGTCAGTAATAAACTGCTGGTGACTATTTTCAATGTCATGAGGTTCCTTTTACAGTAATGTTTAGCTAGATTGGATGGATGGGATATACATCTATCAAGGTTTCCATGGAAAAGTTCATAAAGACACACAGGGGTTTTTATATATATTTATTAGTGTCTGCGATAATAATAGGTGGCATAGTATACTGAACCACGAAACGTTTACATGACATAAATAATCGAATTCTGACATTATTTCAATTTAGCGGCTTTGCATCACATTTTCAAGATAAATTGACATTATGACAAATTCAGTCATCATTTACTTATCCCTCACTTGTTCCAAACATTTCCATTTCCTCTGTTGAACACAAAGGAAGACATTTTAAGGAATTTTAAAACCAGTAAAGCAAAACCATGCAAATGTTAACCTTGCCATGAACAAAAAAAATCTAAGTTTTCACCAAAATACCAAAACTGTTTCTGTTTTTTTTTTTGTTTTTTTTGGAGGGTGTGTGTGTGTGTGTGTGTGTGTTGGGGGGGTAAGTGTTTTTCAGGACTTTAGAAATACTCAAAAATGCATCTGTCAATGTTTTCAAACTGTTCTGTTTGGTTTGCCAAAATCACACAAGTGGCTATTTCACATCAGTCACATCAATAACGGAGAGATTTCACATCCATAACAATACTTTTTGCTCATAAATGTTAAAATATTAAATTAAATAAAACCAATCATGTTTGTTCTATAGTGAGACAACTCTTATCATTTTAATTATTATTATTTTCTTTGGTAGGTGCAGTTAAATTCACATAATTTCAACAAAATATGTTGTATACTGTAAACCTGCAGACTTTTTTTTTGGTCACATCCATAACGCATGTTTATTTTCCTCATTTAAAGTACAAAACATGTTTGCAGATTGATATTTTTCTGGTCCCTTAACTCTGTAGTCAGTTGTTCTGGAAAATATAAACAAAAGTTTCAATATAATGTTAAATGTAAATGTAAACATACATTTTCTATGTGAATTTATGTAGAGTTTTCACTGCAAATGTCACATCCATAATGTGGCATTTGAATGGGGTATATGCCGAAGCATGCTAATAGGACTTTTAATTTGCCAGTAACCTGGGTTAAGCGCTTCCAGCGAATGGAATGCCAATGCAAAATCCGGTGTGTTTAAGGTCTGTTTTCTTTAAAAATCAGCGATCTCCACTAGCTGAGTGATATCCCATTTAAAGTGGGTCTCAGATTGTACAAGAAGCACAGCATTAAATTACATTTTCCCCACCATATCTTTATAATATGAGCATTTATTTTACCACAGTATATTCAATGGAGCTTCTGCGTTAGCCTGCCAATTCTGGCGGGCGCATGCGAGTAAACAGTTTTTTGTCAAGGTTTACGCTTAAGCAACTTAATAAATGCTAAAGTTTATTTAACTGAATGTATTTTAATGACATTACAACATCGATGCTGTATAAGGAACCGTATAAAATCGAAAAAGTTCACAATAACAGGTCACCGGAAGTGAATCAGCATGGGAACAGCACTAGCTCGGCATATACCCTATTGCTCCTTTACTTATCCCTCGATCATTTGTTCCAAAAATTTCCATTTCCTCTGTTGAGCACAAAAGAAGATATTTTGATGAATTGTAAAAACAGTAGCCTCCATCCCATTTCCTTTTCTCTACTGGAAGACAATGGTTTCCAACATTCATCAAAATCTCTTCTTTTGTGTTCCACATTAATAACAAGATCAAATGAATAAATGTAACATGTTAGATAAGACGTCTTGTAAAAATAATGACATTTACAAAGCTATATTTTGTTTATTTCTTTTTATGATGTGACTCTAGTATGCCCTCTGTCTGCAGGAAGGAATACATGTCTCATTTTCAATTGAGAAACTTGAAGGCTTTCTCCGTTCAACCCTTGCTGCTGTTTCCCACACATTACACTGGAGAAGCAGGCTATTTCAGTGACACGGAGACCTCCAGCATCTGGGATGACGAGACCGTGTCCACTGACTGGGATCGTAATCGCATCCGTGGAGGAAAAACCACCACATCTGTCTCTGAGAGCAGCCCAAAGGATGAACTCTGAAGCTATCCTATTGAGAGACTATTTAATTATCTACATTGATGACCGGGGGGAGTGCTTCGTATAATAGATGCTTCAGTAAATTATGACTTATTTAAATTACATCTATTTCAATAACAAAACGTATTTAAGTTTTCAGTATTTTCTGGAGTATTGAGTGTATTCTGACCCACAGTCTCTTATTAGCAATTTTATGTTTCTGTAGGTTAAACTATACAAACTAGGCAGCAAATTTGACTTTACCTTAAGGCTATTTGTCAAAACAAACACCTATATTACAAGAAAAGTGTCTTTAACACTTACCAGTCTATGGGTGCTCTAGAACCGCCATTTTCAGACTGTTGAATTTTTTTCTCTCGCAGTCGGATTGGCGCATTATACATTCACAGTGGTATGGGCCGTTAGGGGTGGTCGAATGTATATTTAAATTATCTGTTAATTTTTAATATTAAGATACAGATCAGAGCAAACCATTTCTCACTATTTAGAGGGCTATACCCCCATACATGTTGTTTTGACGTTTCTCACCCTCCCCCCAAACCCCCCTGTTTCAGTGACCAAACTATGGACTTAACCCAAAAATTTAATTTCTGTTAATTGCTTACCCTCATGCCATTCCAAGTAGTCTAGTAAAATATTATTAAACATATTTGCTGTTTTCTATAAAAAAAAAACCAAACATGTTCTGTCGATTTGTCACCTTGTGAGATTGTTCTACCTCCCATTCAAAAACCTTTTGATGACGCAATATGCTACCCATGTGTGATATGAAGCTGTAATATCGCCCTACCTACCTAATTGGCAGGGGCGCCGCTAGAGGGCGTAAAGTTAGGATGATTGTAAGGGCCCATACTTTTAGGGACTATTAGAGACATTATGAAAGGCCCGTTAAACAACCCCCCCCCCCCACCCCCGCTCTTCACTTTTATCCGCGATCCACATAATCTTTATTTTAAATATTTCCCAAATGATGGACATTTTCACAGTTTGTCTGATAATATTTTTTCTTCCACAGAAAGTCTTATTTAATACAAATAAAGTGTTTGTTTTATTTAGGCCAAAATGAAAGAAGTTTTACATTTTTTAATAAACATTTTAAAGTCAATATTATTAGCCCCTTAGCTATATTTATATATATATATATATATATATATATATATATATATATATATATATATATATATATATATATATATATATATTTAATAACTTGCCTAATTACCCTAACCTGCCTAGTTAACCTAATTAAGCCTTTAAATGTCCTTTGAAGCTGTGTAGAAGTGTCTTGAAAATATCTAGTCAAATATTATTTACTGTCATCATGGCAAAGATAAAATAAATCAGTTATCAGAAATGAGTTATTAAAACTATTATGTTTAGAAATGTGTTGAGAAAAATCTTCCCGCCGTTAAACTGAAATTGGGGAAAAAAATAAACAAAACTAATAATTCAGGGGGGCTAATAATTCTGACTTCAACTGTATATATTGCGATCATGATTTTTGAAAGTATTACATCGCTTTGCAAACATTAATTATTAGCATTTGTTGAGCCTCCCTATACAGTTAAATAGAGTGCTTGGACCTGGAAGCCGCTTCGCTTGACGTCACACCTAACATTTTCCAGGTACACCTAGTTAAAAACATTGGAACCTTTCCGAATGCTGCGTGTGCACATCGATTCATGTAAGTAGAACTAACCAATCTGCTTCACATTTTGTATGGAATACACACATTTCAGTATGCAAACTAATTACTTCAGACAAACACAGTGCATCCAATCACTGCAGCACTTTTTACTTTTCTCCATAAACTTGCATCGGAGCTTCAGCAATGGTTTTTCCTTTTGACATTAATGAAATTGCTTAATGGTAGCCTAAGAGAAATATAATAGACGCCTAATAGACGCCATAGAAAATGGTGCAGGAAACCACGTGCTCGCGCTTGTCACTTCGGATAAGAATAACAACACATGCGAAAATAAAAAAAAAGGATGTAAGATGTCGCCAGAGTGGCTTTTTGGTTTCTTTTCTTGTGCAGCCCAGCCACTAGCTCCTCATCTGACAGATTTTTTAGCATAATGGTAGCATAGTAGTATAGTCATTCAACTTCACAATTTGTAATGTTGCAGTATGCATTTATAATGATGGCTGGTTCTTTCACTTGATTGCTCAGATTTGATTATCATAGTTTGTTTGTTTACAGAGTCTGAGGTTTACTGTATAAGTTTTGACACCCTACAGATGTTCATCTACTTTTACCTCTACACACTTTTTGTAACGTTTTATCAAGTTTAAGGATCTTTCAAACACGTATGCTTGTTTTAATATTAAGAAATCAGATATTTTGTTTAAATATTTTTGATTTTGACTATTAAACTTGACTATTTGCTTGAGTAATGTTGGTATGTTAAAACAAAGTGGTCAAATAACAAAAAATCCTGATATACCTATATAGATTGTTAAAAATAAAATTAATAAATAAAAATATTTAATAATTATCTATATCGATTAATATGAAACATGATATCGTGATGTTTTTTTTTTTAGCAATATCGCCCAGCCCTTGTCACACATCGAACAAAATTGCACAAAGCACTTCACGGGACACTTAAAACTATGTTGAAGAACATACAGCCTAAATGTTCCACTGTTAAACCAAATCATAAGTAATTTTAAAATTTATAAAAATAATAATGATGATTAATTGTAATAAATCGAAATGTTTTTATTTAGTACTTCACTCAGTTATATCATAAATACTGAATAATAATTAAAGAGCAGCGAAAAATATTTTAAATCAAGCAAGACTTCTTAATATGTTATTTAAAGTAGACCTATTGTGCAAAAATCACTATTATCCGGGGTTTAAACACAATTGTGTGATAGCAGTCTGTGAATATAGCCAGCTTCTATTGGTAACAATATATTAATTTAATTTTTTTATAATCACACTTCATAAAAACAGTCTGCAGATGCAGATTTTAATTGATATTCTCCCTTTATAGATGTCATCAAAAAGGAAAGCTCCCCCCAACAGTGACGATCTCTACCTCATTAGCATAAGACATTAGTCTTGTTCTGAATCTGCCATTATGCTGACACAGGCATTTGTAGCTGGGAGCACAAACGCATTTGAATATAAAGCGACAGTAACCAAAAAGGCACAATTTGGATCAAAGCTTAAAAGGGCAGTTTTAAAGAGATATAAAACATTATTTGAGGGGCATTTTGAGCTGAAACTTCACATACACTCTCTAGAGACATCACACTTAATTTACAATTTGTAAAAAGGAGCACAATAGCTGCTCTTTAATATCTAATATATGAAAATATATATTGAAATCATATAATCATGTCAGTTTGCTAATATAAAAGTAAGAAAGACCAAAACACAAGTAATCCTTAATCAGTTTTATTATTTAAAAAGCAGTGGAGGGTTTTTTTTGTTGTTTCTGTTGGAGGTAAACAAATCGAATCAAATTATCAATCAAGTCTCATAAGTACTGAAAAAAGAAGATATTTTAAAGCACACCTAAAACAAAGCATGTAATAAATAAAAGTAAACAGAGCAATGTTGAAAAACAAGAGCGAATGAAATGAAAGTTGAACATTAGGTCCTGCTCATGAAGGACAGAGGTTTTCAGCATTACATTTTATCACCTGAGGAGAAAACGTGGAAGCTTCCGTATCGACAAATCCCATCAGTTCTCTTTGATATGAGACAAGTCTGTAGACCGAGACTTTAATTTACACATCCTTTTAGTGTAATCACTACAGACAACCTGCCAATCCGTGCACAACCGTTTTAGTGTGTCAAAAACCGGTGGACAAGATCTAGATTGTACGCCAAGCAAGAAAGCAATAATAATAAAAAAAGCTGTCACTACATTTTCTCAATCTAGCATTGTAACTAAAAGCAGCCGCACTTGCACACATCATAGTTCACTTTGAATTGGACATGCAGAGATCAGATGCCTCGAACAGCGAAAAACGCAGCATTTTACCCCCCAGAAGGAACTTTAGATGTTTTACGCTATCTAGGTTCTGTCTTAAACCCTCTAGAAAGCTATGTTCTGCATACTATAGACATCTACAGTACATAAACCAATACAAAAGCATAAAAAACAAAACCTTCCAGTATATCAAACCAAATACGAAAGATAACAGCTGAAATCAAAGACCACACAAAAAAATAACAATCATCAAAAAACTCAGACTTGATCCAGTAGTTTGTGATGGCTGTCCGGAATGCTAGCTGCGAATGTTGAGTATAATGGGTGGGATATCAAATGCTAAACCCGGACTGCTAAAAGGGGGCATTGTAAGTGGAAAAACTTTTTAAAAGGACACGATCACAATAGTCTCAGTCTGTTAGGAATCGCACACAAAGCCCAACACAGTGTACCACTGATGTCGTCAATGGTCAACAGATCCACAGACGAAACGCTACAGGAAAACAACTATTAAAAGACGACACACACACACACACACACACATGCACACAACAAAAAAAAGAAAAGAAAAAACCCGGCCAAACATACAAGCATTGTGAGGAATACGTTATTTAATTAGCTACAGAACAAACACAGTCTTAGATACTATTCTGGATTTGGTTCGATTGGTTTAGTTTTTGTTGAGAACGTTTACCGGTTGTCTCCATTGCACTTTCAGCTACTGCCAGCAGTCACTTAAAACGCTCGGAGTATTGCATGATTAGAAACGCTGTGATGAACCATTGATGCCATCAAAAGCAAAACACAAATCAAATTGAGAAGTCCACAAAAAAAAAGAAGTCAGTTTTTCCTCACACTGATTTAAGCACTCAAACGAAGGTGCATATATTTACGAATGTATTGATTTATCGTGACGAGTCTTTATCTGCTTCCGCAGTGTTCGTTTAGTTGAGCACTGCGCGGTAGCATCTATACAGTGAAACCCATCACACTAGCAGACGACTAGCATCGTTGACAATACCAGTAAGAAAAAAAGTGCAATATTGCATGTGTATTTCTTTAGTTGAGAAGAATGACGCCTGACGGCATACCTGTAGAGAATATATTCGACAGTAAACAATGGTGCAAAACAAGTCAAAAGATTTTTAAGGCTTTCTGAGTTTCCTGATTTTTCTTTTTGTTCTCTGAGATAGTTGTAAGAGGTCCGCGGTGGGACAGTTTCGGAGATTGACTCTCCCGCGTGAATATACACACACACACACATACAGACAAACGTGACGCGCAAACATTCGCACACAAGCAGCACTAACCTATTCAAGCGTGTACTCTCACCCCTAATATAAGGTGTATTACTTCTAGTAGTTCATATAATAACATCTTTACCATTGAAGCTGCAAGCATAGATATTTATCTACACGTATCCACATTACTATTAAACACATTGCTACATGTACCAACATGTCAAAATTACATGGAGTTCCTCAAAATGGAAAATAATCATAATAAATGCACGGTCTAATAATATTAATTATAATAATAATAAAACAAACTATTTCAGATGCCATGCTGATACTACTTAATAGAAAACGTAAGCACAAAAGTAAATAAAAGATGAAAATAACTTATTACCATTTCAGTAGGGAAAGTGGTGTGGAAAAGCGGCATTTGCAGGCAGTGTTTCGACCCAAAAGGAAACCCACTGGCCATTTCAGTTCCATCGATTTAATTGAGAATCAAATTTAAGGATCTGATGAACTTGAGATTAGCCAATCCGAAGAGGTTTAAGAACCCAGCAAACAGTTTTGTGTTTAATAGACACCTAAACGTCAAAAGCTTGGCTAAAACAAGACTAAGCTTGGGCCGTCAGTGAAAACTAGGATAGGATAGCTGAAAACTAGACTAGTCGTCAAATAGACAGACTTTCATATCTGTTTATTTGACAACTAGTCTAGTTTTGGGCTATTCTTAGACGTCTATTAGATTTTCACTGACAGCCCAAATTTAGCCCTGTTTTAGCCAAGATGTCTATGTTTAGAAGTCTATTAGACATTTTTAAAAACAGGGAATACTTGCTGGGAATGCATTAAGTCACTGCATGTGTGACAAATTCAATAGTATTGTACAAAAACTTTGCAATCATTCCGCAACTGAATGTGGTTATTGCATTGCAGAAAATGTCTGGACAAGTAAACCTAGAGACGGTTTGTCATTTCTGACAATACAATAGATATGGAATCAAGGTTGTGTGTATTTTGTAAGCTGTATGGAACGACTATAAAAACACAAGAGTAGGTAGACTTTCCCTTAAACTGACACACACTTTCTGAGGTTCTAAAACATGGCTGACAAGTGATACGAGATTACTCATGGAAAACATTGTGCTACTGCTGGTGGCCATTTTGTCTGCATGCATCCAAAAAAAAGTGTTGAATTTTTTTTTTAGATCGGTCTGTTCCACCAATAGCAAGCATTTTAAGATCATGTGATTTCAGAATCACGTGACTCGGAATGTGCTTGAGCATTTGTGTCTCCTTCGCCCGTTTTGGTCGTCACTGGTTGGGAGAAGAGGTTTCGGAGGAAGACGTGGTGAACTTCTTCATTTTTGGCCTGTGGAAATGAGGATTGAGCTTTGAAAGGCTCTCAGCATGCACGGCGATCGAGTCAAGCTGCAGCTTCTTAGATATGGTGGTCACAGTGCAGAAGGCGGGGGTCCCGGCGTTTTACTCGGCAGTGCTGGCGGCAGCAGGCTGGATGGAAATGGATCCCTGAGCCGAACCTTTGCGGTTGATCATGGAGGGTTGGAAGTTGGGGTGCCGGCGGGCGTGTTTGATGAGGTGGTCGCTGCGCATAAAGCGTTTGTCGCAGAGAGGACATAGGAAGCGCTTCTCGCCAGTGTGAGTACGCAGATGTCGTGCCAACTCATCCGAACGAGCGAACTTCTTTTCACACTCGGGCCAAGTGCATGGAAAAGGCCTCTCACCTAGACAGAGAACACAGATGATCCATGGCTCATTAGACAACACCAATGGCATAATACAATACAATTTGCATTAAGTTGGCAGTAGCTTGGTATCTCGTAATTTACTGCGTCTAATTGTTATTGCTAACTTAGCACACACTTCATTTTTTAGAACGGTTAAAGAATTAATGAAAATTACAAAATTTACTCACCCTTAAGCCAACCTTTGTATATATGACTTTTTCCCTTTTAGACAAACACAGTCTGAGTAGTTTTAAATTTGATCCTGGCTCTTCCATGCTGTACAATGATATTGGGTAGTGACTAGGGCTGCACGATAAGTCAAAAAAGATTGTGATCTCGATCACAAGGTCTTAAAAGGCGCATCTTTTAAATGGTTTACTGATGGGCACGAGTGTTTTGCATTATGCGGCTACGTTTGGGCAATGTCGACCAATTTGGCATTATACAACGTCTAATGTGAAACATCGCGATGGGCGATGGCATCTTCGTCATAGGTGGAGGTGAATGAATTATTTATGAATAATTAATTAATTCATAACAAAATTAATTATTTGTAGCCTACCGTTTTAACTACATGACCTACATGGTTTTTGTTTTACCCATAAACAAATCATACAAATCACAAATCAATCTATTAACCCCTAGGTGTCTTACGGGTTTGTTTTATGACAGATTCATGGGCTTTTAAAAGCTTCAAAGCATGTCACACCCCAACACCATCGTACAGCAATTTTGTTCATTTTTAAACATTTTGAAACTAGTCCAACTGTGTTCGTCTTACAGAACGAAGTCATTTACACTGAGCATGGCTTTAGGGTAAGTAAAATCAAGAGCATTAAATAAAAACTAGTTTGATTTTAGCTGATTATATTTAGAACTAATTTTGTCATGTTAACAAAATTTCAGTACCGTGTTGTTTTAGTTGACTTATTATTTAAATGTATTAAACACAATACTATAAAATGCAAAAATAAAAAAAAAGCTAAAAGTGAAAACTACAATAAACAAAAATCTGTCTATATGGCACAATAACTCTTATACTATATGTATATATATATATACATACATATATGTGTGTGTGTGTGTATATATATATATATATATATATATATATATATATATATATATATATATATATATATATATACACACACACACACACACACACACACACACACACATATATATATACATATATATATATATATATATATATATATATATTTTATATATATATATATATGTGTGTGTGTGTGTGTGTGTATATATATGTATATGGAGTAATGTTTAAGTCATTCAGAATGAACACAATATTGATATATATGCTCAATATGTGTGGATTTTCTGTGGCTGCATTTTGTTCTATTGTAACCATTAATAAGTATAAACACAATGTAATAAACACCATTTTTTTCTGTCTAGAATACTGGTATTGGTACCGAAATTGTTAACATGGCAAAATTGGTTCTAATTATAATGCATAAGCTAAATTTTCATTCAATGCACTTGGTATCGGTGAAAAAGGTGCACTGCACATCAATTAGATGATGTATGAAAAAAAAATTAAAGTGAGGAATGTTGGACTCATCCTGCACTCTGTCTACACACGCACTCACAGCTTTCCATACATTCATATCGAGTTGAATGACAAAATAATCCAATAAAACTCATACACTAGACTCAGTGGATAATGTATAATTATCTTTAAATACCCTCTTCAGGGAGTTCTGTGATCTGTCAATCTGACCAATAATAGTGCCAATATAATGTGCCCCTGTTGTGATCCACCATTTTGTCTTACAAATTGTTCAGCACAGTCCGTAGACTAACATCAGGGAACTTTAACTTGTTCTAAGCTGCATTCATCTATTTGAATTATTTTCAATGTTTTTTGTTCATAAATCTTCATTCATATGCATCGTGACAGGTAACATTATAATATCTTGCAATCATGAGACTTAAATTTGATATTGTAGGAGCCTCAACTTCTTTTCACTGCCTTTGTTTTATTCAAACTTCTTTAAGTGCTGCTGCAGTGCACAATGTCTGGTGTTTTTTTCTCTCCACTTCCTGTGAAGTGATATACTGATGCACTCTAGTATGGTGCAATGAAGTAGGGTTGTCGCAATACCATTAATTCATCTTACGATACTAAGTATCACGATACCAAGTAGTATTGCGATGTTGTTATTCATAACTCAAATTATAAAGAAAATGGTCAGAAATACTGTTTTACATGTTATAATAAGTCTTGAATTTAATTCATAATTCCCTTATTGTTGAAAAAAGTATTATTTGCATGTCACTTCCTCTAAAATTCATTATTTTTGTTTATTTTGTAGATAACTGAACAACAACAAAAAAACATCAAAATAAAGATACAAATTATACCAAATGAAATCTGTTACAAAAATAGAATTTTTCCAACAAAATTAGGCTAAATTGAAGTTGTCAAAAATATTTCCTGTTGCTATTTTGGGTTTTTCCATCTATTTTTATTATTTTTTTTTTCAGTCTTATCAGGTAACCATTCAAAGTAATTCAGAATTTCACTTTGTGAGTCGTTCTTTTTAAGAGATTGTCACGGTTGTTGTCGCTACTAAATCATATAGAGAGGAACAGCAATTAATCGATTCAGATGTGTGTTTGAAAGGTCAGAAAACATCAGAAAAATTGCAACCTTAAAGGCCTCTACAAACTATTAAAATAAAATGGTCTATCGTTGCACAAACGGGGAGGAATTTAGTAACTTTTTCACATCCAGCATTATCTATTGTTGATAAAACGTTAATGACGAAACTACCGTTTATAAACTACAGTGGCGCCGCCAATGTTTTGGAGCCATAGTATTGCGATATTATCATAGTACCGGTAAATCGTGCAAGCCTACAATGAAGTACTGCAAGCAGATGGATGGATGGATAGATGGATGGATGGATGGATGGATGGACGGAAAGACAGACGGATAGATAAGACAGACAGATAGAAACCAGGTTTCTTTTTGTTCCTGCACACAATTATTCCTACTTTGGACTTGTATCTCACTTATGATGACAGACTACCCCATCTAGCCCACTTGGTAGGGCACTTATGATTGAATGAAACATAACTCTGGTGCTTTATTAGTGCACTGTACTAGATTAGAGTGAATTAATTATTTAAGGTGTACCAACTACTGCACTACCAATGTACTAGTACGTATGTATTAGTACACTGTACTAATGCAGTCTGTGCGTAGTACCTACCTGTGCTTGTATTTTGTTACTGTACTAGTTTTTCTTGCTGTACAAGCTTATGTACTAGTTTTCCGTTAAAAAGCACCTTGTCAATACATTAGAAGCCCATTCAAGAACAAAACCTAGTGGTAACGGCACGTATGTGAACATGCCAGGTGTGCGGTCCTAATAGCTCTTTTAGCTTTAGTCAAATAACAGAGAGACAGTGCGTTTAAATGGGAACCTGCGCCTGCGGATTCGCGTACTGTGCTCGAGCTCTGTTCATATGCAAATACGGGGTTCGTCACTATACTACTATACTCGGTCCTCCCTCACGCGCTCCTTCCTTTGTTCATAAACTTTCTTTGTTCGGAGGCCACAGTTGGGAGTTTTCCACTCTTTTGTCCAACTAACGAGATGTGAATTACATTATTTTCCGCGAATTCACTTTTAATATCTCTATTGAGGGTCTATAGCGAGAGCTGACAGAGGGAGCCCCTGACAACCGTCAACAAACCGCCGACAAATGAAACTTACTTTAATCTAGAACTCTGATCAAACTCGGCGGGATTAAATTGTCAATAATATATACTTATTTACTGTAAAGCCATTACATGGAACATATAGTTATACAAATAACATTACACAATGTAAACAAAACCTACATAACTTCATTCATATTCAAATTAAATGGCAAGAATGTTATATATTATAATTAAATGTTCATAAACAGACACACGTACGCTGTAAACATACAGGACTATGAATAGTAATGATATCTGCTGCATTAGCGTCCACCCCCCTCCCATGTGCTTCATCTTACCTGTGTGGGTCCTGATGTGCGCTTTCAGATGGGATGATTTGCCGTACACCCTGTCACACCCGTCGAAAGTACAGGGGTGACGCTTAGTGGGGGACCGTGGCGCTCCCCCTCCTCCCCAAATCTGCTGAGACTGTCCCGGGACAGGGGTGGCAGAGGGGGTCATGGTCGGCGTAGGGGTGGTGGAGTCAGACAACGTGGTGTAGCCGCTCTCCCCGCATGACGAGTTGCTGCTTTCAGAATAGGCCGACATGGGGCGAAACTTGCCGTGCAGGTCGGTGAGGATCTCCGCCACCGTCATCATGTTGGCCCCGTCTAACCGGAGCGTCTCCCGCACCTCCCTGTCCTCGCTCGACCCGTCTGGCTCTCCGGCTGGAAGGCCCTGAGGAGGGGCCTGAGCCGCACCAGACACCGGGGTGGGTCGGTGGAGGACGGGACCGCTGGATATGGACACCAGACACTCGGCGGCCAGATAATCCGAATAGGCGAACGACATTTTATCGCGGCCGCGTTTAACGACGAAGCTAAAGTTATGACGGAGTGCCTCGTTTCCTGAGCCCGGTCGGTTGTTCTCCAAAGACTTTCAACTTGCTGCTTTTTCTCATCAGCGACGACCTCTGCTATCTACATATGATAAAAATAAAGCAAACAAATGAAACTAACCACAAAAAAACGCAAAAATAAGTAAAAAATAATACGCTACCGGCGTGTCTGCGTTTCAAGCCCCAACGTGGTGTCCTACATCGCCCCTCGTTTCATTGTGTCTGCTGCTAGAACCGGCAAAGCCCACGCCACGCCCCCGGTAGCGAATTTAGGAACCCTGGCCTACTACGAGAAAGGCTTGTTCATGAATATTAATTACGCAACGTTCCGTTCTCCCAGGGCTGTCAGCGGATTGGCTTAAAAAACAGACGTAGGTAAGTAGGCGGTAGCCTGCAGAGATGTAAACCAATCACGATGAGCTCGTGTGTGTAAATTATAATACGTGACAGGACGCTAAATAAAGGTTGCTAAGCAACTTCAGCGTGACGTTATTAAAATTCACACGCTAACGTTTGCCGTAGTAGGATTCGCAATTTCGCCAGTTTCAGCAGTGAGAGAAACGCATCAAGTGACGTGATGAACAGACGCGCACTTCGGGCGTGGAGCAAAAAAAATATTCAAAAGTAAGTCGAACGACTCTTGAAAAGTTCCTGTATCAGTAAGGTTAGGCTTTGAATTATGACCTTTGTTTAGTGAAAGATATAACTGGAACAATAACAGAACTAGGCTACACAAATCATCATTTGGTGATGTCATAGAGTAGGCAGCGTGGATGCTCTTCATTCTGACACTTGATTGGTTTATAGCAAGCACATTTACAACACAAGACCTTCAAGAAAACCCTAACTAACTTGTGTCTGTTCTCCCCCGGTTCAGTTCATGGGACTGGTCACAACATGAACCTTCACCCATCTCATGAAGTTAAACATAAATCCTCCATTTTTAGAAATCTTCTCCTCAGTTTTTAAACACCATACTCATGCCCTTAACCACAGGTTTCCTGCAGTTCTTAAAAAAGTTTAAAAGCAATAGTTCACCCTAATATTATACATTTGTCATCACTTACTCATCCTTGATTCCAAACTTATTTGAGTTTCATTCTTCTGCTGATCACAAAAGACTTTAAAGACAGAGGAGGCTAGGGCTAGGCGATATAGCAAAAATTAAATCTTAATGAATTGTTTTCCATATTGAACAATAACGATTGATATATATATATATATATATATATATATATATATATATATATATATATATATATATATATATATATATATATATATATATATATATATATGTGTGTGTGTGTGTGTGTGTAACGGAGGCCAGCTAGTAAGTGCTGTGCAGGTAAACCTCACTTCTCTGACCTCTAAAGGTGCTCTAGCAACGGTAGCTAGAGGCCATGGTCTTTAGCCTCCTTGGTAGAGCATCCGACTCCCATGCAGAAGGTCGCCGTTTCGATACGCCGTTTGTGTGGCGTAGGACCGATGGGGTTACATTGGTGCCGTGACCCGGATGGGAGTGAGGTTTAGGGGGGTGAGTGTAACGGAGGACAGCTAGTAAGTGCTGTGCAGGTAAACCTCACTCCTCTGACTTCTAAAGGTGCTCTATATATATATCAGTTGTTAATGTTTCCAGATTTAAAAGAGTACCCCAACAATGACTGTAGCCACAAAAATTAGAGGGTCCATTAAATAACCTGTTTTTGGTAGCCGATAATTTTTGGTGGCCGGAAATTCAGTGCATCTCTCATATCAACACACTTTTATATTCCCATTGTTTATATTACCATACATTTCTGCTGTCTGTGTGATTGGTATTTAGATCAATATAGAGTAAAAAAGTCCAGAGCTTATTATTGTTATCGAAATACATTTTTTTGCGATTCAATATAATATCGACTGCACGGTGGCACAGTGGGTAGCATGTTCACCTCACAGCAAGAAGGTCGCTGGTTCGATTGTGGGATTGGTTTAAGCCTCGACTGGGTCAGTTGGGGTTTCTGTGTGGAGTTTGCATGTTCTACCTGTGTTTGCGTGGGTATCCTTCGGGTGCTCCAGTTTCTTCCGCAAGTCCAAAACATGTGGTACAGGTGAATTGGATTGGCTAAATTGTCCGTAGTCAATTAGTGTGTATGTTTCCCAGTGATGGGTTGCGGCTGAAAAGGCGTCCGCTGCATAAAACATGTGCTGGATAAGTTGGCTGTTCATTCCGCTGTGACGAGCCCAGAGTAATAAAGGGACTAAGCCAAAAAGAAATGAATGAATGAATGTTTTTCTATCACTCCAATATGACTGTAAACACACTATACCTACACACAGTTCTGTGCAAACAGCTTCCAAAAGATGATTTTCATCATAGTTACATTTACTTTAAAAGCTCAGTTAACTTAGTTACACTTAAACCAATCAAATTTAGTTCGGGATTTGAATTAAATGCTGACCAAGTCCGAACTTTTTTTTTAGATTATTGCTAGATGTGTGTTCTTTATTGACTTAAAACAACTTAATTATTTAAAAAGTCGATTTGCTTATAAAATAAATATCTTGATATAGGAATCCTAAGAAGTTTGCACTGGAAATGAGAATAAAATCATGTAATCATCAAGTTTAAGTATAACTTTTTTTGCATTGTGAACAATAGGAACAACAAAATAATGCCAATATTCTATAGAAGGCTACTTTTGTAAAGTAAATGCTCAGTATACAGTTGAAGTAAGAATTATTAGCCCCCCCCCCCTTGAATTTTTTTCCTTTTTAAAATATTTCCCAAATGATGTTTAACAGAGCAAGAAAAATTTTCACAGTATGTTTGATAATATTTTTTCTTCTGGAGAAAGGCTTGTTTTATTTCGACTTGAATAAAAGCAGTTTAAAACTTTTAAACACTATTTTTAGGACAAAATTATTTTTTTCGATAGTCTACAGAACAAACCATCGTTATACAATAACTTGCCTTATTACCCTAACCTGCCTAGTGAACCTAATTAACCTAGTTAAGCCTTTAAATGTCACTTAAACTGTATAGAAGTGTCTTGTAAAATATATTGTAAAATATTATTTATTGTCATCATGGCAAAGATAAAATAAAACAGTTATTGGAAATGAGTTATTAAAACTATTATGTGTAAAAATGTGTTAAAAAAAATCTTCTCTCCGGTAAACAGAATTTGGGGGAAAAAATAAACAGGGGCTCTAATAATTCAGAGGGGCTGAAAATTCTGACTTCAACTGTGTATAAGTACACCGCTCACAAATCTATCTTTGAAATTCATACATTAATAGGAAGCTTTACAATATTATATTTGTGGAAATTGTGCATATACATTAGATTATTCAGTACTGAAGCCAAACCTGAAGCTAATCTAACAAAATAACTTATGTAACGGTCCGAAAACTAGTACACACAAACTTATATGTTATAAAAAAAAATACTGAAGACAAATTTTAAAAAGGAGGAAAAATCAAGAGTAGCAAAAACAATAAAAAAGGAAAAATTTAGTTAAAGTTTTGTGGGTTGTAATTATTTTTGCAACATTTAACTTGAATTTAATTGTATTATCTTTTAATGTTTGGTGACTAAAACAATATTTTAATAAGTATGTCTGTTTAATACATCAGTTTTGTTTAAATGCACGAAAATACATTGCCTATATTTGTCACGAGTAAAGAAGAGGTGAACTCAAATGCAGAAAAACTTAATGAGCGAGTCTCAGAAAAAGCAAAAAATTAAAGTAACCCAGTTGGGTGAACGCTGAGGAAGCACCAAGGAAAAAATTCCAAAACAATGGGACACTCGCTCACTGGCAGTCCTGGACAAAAATACAGGGTGAGTAACAAAATACTTCACGCAGACACACAATCGACAACATACTGACAAACATGAAGGGAAATGACATGCTATAAATAGGAAAAAAGGGAATGAGAGACAGGTGGAATGAATTAGCTGAAATGACCTGTGCTTCTGCGACTGCAAATAAAAGCAGGTAAAAAGAGGTAATCTGTAACACAAAGCAGGAGAAGAGAGCAAGTACGCAAACTACGGTGACAATATTCACGGGGAAATGGATAAAATATTCAGTTTCCTAATGGGGTGTGCTCAATTATGCTGATCAATGTACATGTATGATAAAACTCATATGTCTCCACAGATATTTAATTCATATAAATATTAACATGCTGTATTACTTATACTTGATTTATAAAATTTTCGTTAATTATTTTAAAGGGATAGTTCAGTAAAAAATGAAATGAATTCAATATTTACTCTTTGTCAAGTGGTTTCAAACCTTGAACAACAAAGACGTTATTCTAAAGAAAGCTGAAAACTTGGAACCATCAAAAACAAATACTATGGAAGTCAATGGTTACAGGTGTACAACATCCTTCAAAATATATTCTTTTGTTTTCAACAAAAGAAATAAACTCATAAAGGTTTGAATCAAGCAAAGAACGAGTGAATGATCACACAATTTTTAGCTTTGGGTGAACTATCCCTTTAATAAAGTATTAATTATCTACCTTTATTAAACTATCAGAAATCATGACTTCAGTGTGCATTTCATCAATACAGTTCATCAATACAAAAATATGATTGAATGGATTCTGTTATATTTATAGTATACAAAGTATTCATAAAACAATGAGCCAAGAAAAAACATAGCAAGATCATGAGATCTTGTGGAAAAAGCTCCACAACAGATCATGAGCCACTGTGGAAAAAGTAGGGCAACCTCAAACAGATGCTGTGAATCATGCATGATGGTCTCCTCCCTTTTTTTGTCCAACATATTTCTGAAAGGTGCAATGGAAAAATGAAATGTAAGGAATAATAGAAAAATAGTATTAGTAGGTCACTGAATATACAGGGGCAAAATTAGAACAAATTTAGGTGGATTGAAAATAAAACAGGCTACATGGTGGAGAAGTGGGTAGTACGATCACCTCACAGCAAGAAGGTTGCTGGTTCGAGCCTCGGCTGGGTCTGCGTTTCTGTGTGGAGTTTCTCCTCATGTTCGTGTGGGTTTCCTTCGGGTCCTCCAGTTTCCCCCACAAATCCAAGACTTGACTATGAGTAGACTAAAAGTTGCCCGTAGTGCTTCCCAGTAATGAGTTGCAGCTGGAAGGGCATCCGCTGCATAAAGCATATGCTGGATAAGTTGGCGGTTCATTCTGCTGTGGCGACCCCAGATTAATAAAGAGACTAATCCGAAAAGAAAATGAATGAATGAACATAAAACATGATGTTCCCCCAAAACCGAAGAATTCTGTTATTTCGCAAAAGTATTTTTTTTTGAGTGTAGTCTATGATTGTGTTTTGTGTGTTTTTGTGAGGCTGTTAGCACACAAACACACAGGCACACACACTTGTATACATGTTTACAGGGACGCTTCATTGACATAATGTATTTTATACTGTAAAAACGCTCATTTTATGCCACGCTAATAGACTACAACTAAATCATACTTGTCATTAAAAAGCTTCATCTTTGTAAACCACATGTACACACACACACACACGCACGCACGCACGCACGCACGCACGCACACACACACACACACACACACTCACTCACACACACACATACTGGTTTGTTAAATGGAGGTCACTCAAAACTGAACATTCTGTCATCAGTTACACACCCTTCACTTATCACAAACCTGTTTGAGTTTTTTTTTTTCTGTTAAAAAAAAAAGATGATTAGTTATTTTGAAAAATGTTCTAAAGTAGGGCTGCACAATTTTGGAAGAAACTGACACTGCGATTTTATTTTTTATTTTTTTACATTTGTATGATATACACTCACCGGCCACTTTATTAAGTACACTAGTCTAAATGCTAGTTAATGCCAATTTCTAATCAGCCAATCATATGGCAGCAGCTCAATGCATTTATGCATGTAGACATGGTCAAGACGATCTGCTGCAGTTCAAACCGAGCATCAGAATGGGGAAGAAATATGATTTAAGTGACGGTGAATGTGGCATTGTTGTTGGTTCCAGATAAGCTGGTCTGAGTATTTCAAAAACTGCTGATATACTGGGATTTTCACGCACAACCATCTCTAGAGTTTACAAAGAATGGTTCGAAAAAGAGAACAAGGCAAATGCCTTGTTGATGCCAGAGGTCAGATGAGAAAGGCCAGACTGGTTCCAGCTTATAGAAAGGCAACAGTAACTCAAATAACCACTCGGTAAAACTGAGGTATGCAGAAGAGCATCTCTGAATGCAAATCTGCAGCAACTGCGTGATGCTATGATGTCGATATGGACTAAATCGCTGAAGTAAATTTTCAGTACTTTGTTGAATCCATGCCACGAAGGATCAAGGCAGTTCTGAAGGCAAAAGTGGGTACAACCAGATACTAGTAATGTGTTCCTAATAAAGTGGCTGGTGAGTGTATATTGCGACACTGAGTATTCAACAAATGAAATGAGTAGATGTAATTGGAAAGAATTCATTATTTTATATTGGGATGATTTTTGTAGGAGAGAGCATCTAGATTCAAAATAATAAACAAATCACAAACATTGAGAAAAGCAGAAGGGCAAATAAAATGCACAGAGCTTTATGATTTTCTGGAAGGTTAGCAACATTCATCAAACAATCATGTTTTACAATAGGCAATTTATTGTTTTAAAGCAGCTTTATTCTGATATAATCTTCATTCAGATTTAGATTATGGCCAGCGGAGAAATGAAAATGGTCGTGCCCAACTGAGTCTGGTTTATCTATTTTCTTCACTCTCCTATCAGGTGAAGTTTTTTTTCCCTCTCCGCTGTTGCCACTGGCTCGCATGGTTCAGGATCGGTAGAGCTACACATAGACGAAATTGCTATACAGTGTTGGAACTCTCAGTAATGATTTAAATCACACTGAACTGAGCTAAACTGAACTGAACTTAAACACTAAAAACTGAACTACTCTGTTCCAGTTACTATGACCATTTATGTAAAGCTGCTTTGACATAGTCTACATTGTAAAAGCGCTATACAAGAAAAGCTGAATTGAATTGAATTAAATTTAATAATCAAATGTAAAGTTACACTCTTCATCGAAATACAACTCATCTTTCTTAAAGTTAAAAATGTCATTTTTATGCCTGAATACTTAAAAATGACTTGAAATACTTTCACAGTAACAGGCCCTAAAACACACATAAACGATACATGATGAAAGTCAATGGATTTAGGTTTCTAACATTCTTCAAAATACCTTCTTTGTTTTTGTTTTTTTCAACCGAAAGAAAGCCATAAAGGTTTGGAACCACTTCGGACTGAGTTCACAGTGAGTAAACATTAATTTTGGGCGAACTATCCTTTTAGTTGCACAGCTTTCCCAGGAGATGGCGCCATTAAAATGGTCTCGCTACTCAGAACTCAAAACAAGCATTTTTCCCCTCACGTCTTCAAATCGAGATGCTAATTTGCAGCCTCCTTTTAAACTTTAACAATAATATCACATATATTTTGGAATTTAACCCTTTAATGAATAAAACAGTATAAGAAAGATGTTTTGATTTAGAAATGTTTTCTTATATCCTCCCTCACTCCCAACTCTCAGCCAATATAACACCAGCATTTTTAGAGATCTCTAGTTCATTTGACATCTGAGTTCAGTTTCATTTGGATAATGTGTATGCTACCTTCTGAACTTAGGTGGACACCAGTGAACTGTAAGCTACGGCTTGCTTCTAATGTGAGTGCAATCAAACCGACGTCTGATATCCATGTCTGAATTGGTCAAACTGTGTATTTATGTGTTTATTCACTTGCTTTCCTAAGACTGAGCCTTATATAGCTTACATTTGTGACAAACATGTACATGTGCCATTATGTTCTTTGGAAACAAAGCTAAAATGTCAAAGTACAAGAAAGCGACCTTCTCTTCATTTCGCTCTGGGTAAACAGCTGCTAGTTTGATGGTGCAGACATATCATTATTCGTAACCAAAAACCACTTTGTGAACACAATCCAGCCGGGGCAGGGGAGGGGAATCAGTCAAGCACGGGTTCAGACCAGGCCGTCCAGCCAAGTGTGAAAGCATCCTAAACTAAAAACCAAATTAAACACACGGAATGATCTATAACACTGTTATTTAAAAAAAAAAAAAAGACTAGTGTATTCCCTCTTTTGTCATGTTAGTAACTAATGGTTCATTAGTTAATGTTAAAGTATTACAACATCAAGTAAGTATGATTAATCTTGTAAAGCATTAACATAAACTAATACATTATTGAAATCTAAAGTTGTGCTTGTTAACATTAGTTAATACACTGTGAGTTAACATGAACTAACATTATTTAACTTAATATCAAGCATTAACAAACATAAAGGTTGTAATAAATGTATTACTAATGGTTTGTTTATGTTAGTAAATAAAATCAACTAATGGGCCATTAATTTAAAGTGTTACCGTCTTCCCTATTACAAAACTGATGTTAACAGTTGGTATCAGTCATTTATTGACATTACGATCACAATTGGATTACTGTAATTTAAAAAATACATTTACAAACTGTAATCATTCAACATTTGAACAAAGAGCTTAGAATGACCAAGAGGCGACACTCAATAGAATCTTCCATTGCGACAGCAGTGCCCAGCAACAGCCCTGGATTCCACCATTTTGGAGTGAAAGCAATCGGCTGTCCATTGGATCTCATTACTGTCGCTATGGCAAGCAACTGCTTCGATTTTTAGTTATTTATTTAAAAAGCGCATTAAAAATGAAAGACGACAATACAACACTTATCACAATCATCAGCACTCTTAATAGTTTATTTTACACACTTAATAATATGCTGTTGTTCTATTTGAGTTTTCATTCCAAAATGGCCGCCGCGTCCTCTAGTGGCTGTTTACTAAATAACACTACAGTGTCGCCTCTTGGTCATTCTAAGCTCTTTGTTCAAATGTTGAATGATTACAGATTACAAAGCTTTTTGATTTGAAGGCAGAACAGCGCTTTACCAAATGACTAAATGGGTGTTTCACTACAATATCATATTTTAAAATTTTAGTTGATGTGTAATGTAGCTGTGTGAACATAAACAGCATCTCTGAATCTAAGAAGCTCAAAGTTAAATACTAAGGGAGACCTTGGTTTTTACTGAGTGTACAAAGCCTACAATGAACGAATTTTGGGGACTACAAAAAATATTTCCAGGCCAGTGAGATCACAAACGTACTTTTACCGCATACACACTGCGCAGCAAAGGGGCGTGGCCAGAGGCGCTGTAATGTTACAGCAGAAGGAGCTAAAATGCGTCCAAACGCTGTTGTTTCCACAGAGCTTCTTCTGTTTCTGTATTTGGGCTTCCAAAGGACACAACACAAAGACAGAAGTGCTTACAGTTCAATATGAATTATGTTCCAGAGAATTATAAAATACATAGCAAGCCTGATTTGACAAAACACAGCTTCCAGAATCTCTCCCAGCTCAGTGCTGGATTCGGTGAAAATCTCCTCAAAGAAGCAGCTCCAACAAGCAGAAGCTGTGAGCTACAACCTGTAAGTGTTTTTTATTTGTTAAAATTAATCATGACATGTACAATGTCTAGCCTTTAACCTTACAAATGAGGACAAGGAAGCAATTTACACAACTATAAGAGCAACAATGAATAAGTGATTTAGGCAAGTTTCAGGTCTGTAAAATCTAAGAAGGAAAGCATTAGTTCATTCCACCAACTGGGCAGATTGAATGCGAGCGTTCGGGAAAGTGATTTCTTCCCTCTTTGGAATGGAACCACGAGGCGACGTTCATTCACAGAACGCAAGTTTCTGGAGGGCACATCCATCTGCAGAAGTGAGAGCAGATAAGAAGGAGCGCAACCAGAAGTCGCTTTGTTGGCAAACATCAGAGCTTTGAATTTGATGCGAGCAGCAACTGGCAGCCAGTGCAAACGGATGAGCAGTGGAGTGACGTGCTCTTTTAGGTTCATTAAAGACTCAGACTTTCCTTCACTTTTCCCCTCATATGCCGCCATTTTAAAGTGCATTCCACTTCATCAAGTGAATAAGCAAGTCTGCTTTATATGTCCACTCCAGCACCTATATGTCCATTTAATGTTCATATTCCATTTAAACCTATTCAGGGATCGTGTTTAGAAACATTTTTTTTGTGCTGGTTAAAAGTCTCTTCTTATTCCAAAAGTAATGATTAAAGTAAATGTATTTATATGTATTTTTTTATATTCTGGGTAAGGCATAGTTCTAAAAAATGTTCATCCAATTACATTTCAAGAGTTCACACTGCGCCACCGCGTCAAAGTATGGTTTAGTCATAAGTGTAATTCCTGCACACCACCGGTTAACTACACTCTTAAAAGAAACAATTCTATATAGAACCAAAAATAGTTCTATCAAGCGCTTCATATATGGAACCCTAAAAAGGTTCTAAATAGAACCATTTTAAGGGTTCATTAAATAGAACCCCAAATGGTTCTTCGAATTCAAGTTAGATGGTTCTATTAAGAACCATTTAAGGGTTCTTTATTTAGGTAATAGTGCAGCACTCGTGCCCGCACCGAGTCTGTGTACACGCGGCAGGCCAGAGTCACTGTGGCAGGCTAGATTGACCATCAGGCCACCGGGAAAGCTCCCGGTTCTCCCTATGGCCAGTTCATCCCTGGATTTTATGAAAACCTTTTAAAGCCAAACATATTTTAATAATCCATAGATGAAAGATGAGGTACTATTTATAAAGGACACAAAAATGCAGGCTAAATGTATTTGAAATATTAAACCTTTAAGTATAAATATATATATATATATATATATATATATATATATATATATATATATATATATATATATACATATATATATATATATATATATATATATATATATATATATATATATATATATATATATATATATATATATATTGTGTGAATGATGAAGCTGTGGTGGACTTCTCCTTTCGAAAAATTAACCGTCACTCTCGAGGCTCTTCACCACCTGTCCACGACGATGATAATTAGTTTTAAATAAATTATTAAATCATAAAAACATGGTACTGCACAGTCTAAATAAATAAACTGGTTTTTTATTTATTTCACAAAATAATGTTTTAAAAATGTTAAATATTAAGTATATATAAAATATAAGTTGTGCAAACCTAAATGAAAAAAATCCCACCATACTGTACACTGATAACGTTTTTGACCACAGCATTCATTTTATTAGGTTTTGACTCAAAAAGCTTTGTATATTTGTGTTATAGCTTATAATTATCTTATAATCTTTACTAGATAATTATGTTATGAATCAAAAACTATAGAACCATTTTAATCAAAAAGGTTCTTTGCACTCAAAGGGTTCTAAATGGAACCATTTTTTGGGTAAAAGGTTCTACTGGCCAAGTATAGAACCCCAAGGTTCTATATAGAACCTCTAGGAACCTTTTTTTTTTTTAGAGTGTACCAAGCTTTGGGTGGCAGGGGAGGGACTGTGTTTCAAAGATATTATGGTAACGCATAGTATTTTGGCAGATCACCTACTGCACCTAATAAAATTGACCTTAAAAAATGAAATACAAACATTAAATATTGCTTTTATTCTAGCTGAAATAAAACAAATAAGACTTTCGCCAGAAGAAAAAAAAATGTTATCAGAAATACTGAAAAAATTCTTGCTCTGATAAACATAATTTGGAAAATATTTAAAAAAGAAAAGAAAAATCACATGAGGGCTAATAATTTGGTCCCACTTTATATCAGGTGGCCTTAATTAATATGTACTTACATAGGAAATAATAGTTTGTTACAATGTACTTATTGTGTAAATACATGTATTTACTGTGTACTTATGCTTGATTAAATACATGTATGTAATTACATCTGTAAATACCTTTTGTAATTACGTTTGTAAATACACTGTTGACCATCCCTTACACCATAACCCACCCTTAAACCTACCCATGCCACCAAACCTGTCCATAACCCAACCTCTATTCCAACTTAAAAGCACCACAAGTGTTCTCAAATACATTATAAACACAGTAAGTATGTTGTATTTATTTTTTGATGTAAGTACATAGTAGTTAGGGACACTTAATATAAAGTGGGACCAATAGTTTTGACTTCAACTGTAAATCTGATGGAACAACATGGAGGGAAGTTAGTGAATGAAGATCATAACTAAATTGCACCGTAATGCAACCCTAGTCTCTCAGCACACCACTAATATCTCTCAAACATCACTATAGTGTATGAAATAATGGTATGATAGTAAAATAGGTTTGAGGTATTTTAGATATCCTCCAGTTTCAGTAATTTAATTTTATGTAACATTTGTGGCAGAGCATCCCACAGACCAAGAGATAAAAGAAAAGACCATGTTTTAGGAAGGCAGAGGCCCGCAACAAGATGTCCATCGGTATGCAGGGAGATTTTGTTAGCTGGATGATCCCCTGGTGGGCATCTGCCCTCTGATTGGTGTCTGAGTGTCCTGTGGGTTTTAACAAAGCCCGTACTCAACGTCTATCATTCATTTCTGTGGTTATGGTTTCCTAGTAATGCTCGCTCGTTTGAAGTGCTGGTGTGGGGCTTTACTTTGTCACTTATGGCCATGTCTCGGGTCTGTCTGTTGCTCCAAGATCTGGGTTTAATTATAATGCTCATATTTTTCAGCGGTAAGTGTTTGATGTTTGTGTTCTTTTTGTGTTTTCTTGATTATAGAACAAAAATAAAGTTATAAATGTTCTCTGATGCTAATACAAAATCGAAATTGTAGATCTCATTCATGATAGTTTTTAATTTTTTGTATTTCTTTTAATAAGTTGACTGTCAGAAACTGCAGCAAGGTCAGCTCTGCAAGCCTGCTTGCCCTGGTAAGAGGATATACATACATGTTGATAAATGTTTTAATATTTAATATTTATATGGATATTGACACATATGAAGACAAATTCTATCCTTAGAAATTTTGATCGCTTTCGTTAGTGTATGGAATTTCGTGATAATTTCAACTTTATATCTCGTAATTTTGACTTTATAGGTAATACATTTGACTTTTTGGTCATAATATAGACCTTTTAAGCATAATTTTTACTTTTATGCAAGTATTTTGAATTTTTGTCTTGTAAATTGCAACTTTTTAATCAATCATTTTGCCTTTTTAGGCATAATTTTGACTTTCTATCCAGGTATTTAAAATTTTTGTCTTGTAAATTGAAACTTTTTAATGTATCATTTTGACTTTTTAAGCATAATTCTGACTTTTTATGTGAGTTTTTAGATTTTTTGTCTTGTAATTTCAACTTTTTAATGTATCATTTTGACTTTTTAAGGATAATTTTGACTTTTTATGTGAGTATTTAGATTTTTTGTCTTGTAATTTCAACTTTTTAAGGTATCATTTTGACTTTTTAAGCATAATTTTGACTTTTTATGTGAGTTTTTAGATTTTTTGTCTTGTAATTTCAACTTTTTAATGTATCATTTTGACTTTTTAAGGATAATTTTGACTTTTTATGTGAGTATTTAGATTTTTTGTCTTGTAATTTCAACTTTTTAAGGTATCATTTTGACTTTTTAAGCATAATTTTGACTTTTTATGTGAGTTTTTAGATTTTTTTGTCTTGTAATTTCAACTTTTTAATGTATCATTTTGACTTTTTAAGGATAATTTTGACTTTTTATGTGAGTATTTAGAATTTTTGTCTTGTAATTTCAACTTTTTAATGTATCATTTTGACTTTTTAAGCATAATTTTGACTTTTTATGTGAGTATTTAGAATTTTTGTCTTGTAATTTCAACTTTTTAAGGTATCATTTTGACTTTTTAAGCATAATTTTGACTTTTTATGTGAGTATTTATAGAACTTTGTCCTGTAATTTCAGCTTTTTAAGGTATCATTTAAAATTTTTAATCATAATTTTGACTTTTTATGCAAGTATTTAGAATTTTTTGACCTTTAAAATTATTTCTAAAAAATCCCCAAACAAACACACAAAAAACAACTGATTTTATTTCAGTCAAATTACACTTAGATGTGTTTTTTTTGGCCATTTAAAATGTAAAAATACTTTCTTGGCCTATAGAAAACGTTTCACATGTTTAAGGATTAATTTTTTTTTTTTTTTTTTTTAAATCAGTGGATATTGATCAAACAGAGGTTTTGTCTGTTTTAGCTTACTTTTGGGGACAGTATTTTCCCCCCAAAGTGTAACTAAAGAAATATGGCAAAAACATTAACAAACATGCATATATCTGACTTACATATACTGTATGTATTACAGATGTGCAGAAAGGGCAAAGGCACACCTATAGATACAGTACAACAATCAGCAGCACATGGAAAGGCTCTTCATCAGGAGGCAGTCAGTTAGCTTTGGACTGTGTTATTGACATTAATGTTCGACCAGGATGTCCTGACATGATGTTAAAGGTATGTTTTATTCCTTTTATACATATCATTTTATTATCCACACTTAATTTTTCAATGGTTTTATATGCTCCTTTATTACCACAGAAATTACCTCTTGAATGAAATGTTTTTTTTGGAAGGGTCATGAATATTCATGAGCTCTGCTCTGATGCTCCTAAACTCATATTAGTGTCCACTCACACATACAGATGATGTAGTCTGAAATACACACATGCAAAATAATTACACTTTATTTGTCAAACAATATTTGAACAAACTGAGTAGATGCCTAAACATGCTACAAACACTTATATTAAGCTGGCTACGTGTGTTTGTTGCCTCATAACAAACATACTCTGTAAATTCCAAAATATAAAGTAACTAAAGAAAACATATAAGCTGTAAACAGTTAAAATTTATGGCTACCTGTTTCACATGAATCTTATGTAATCTTCCTGTTTCTCCCATTTGGAAATAAGAGTCCCTACATGATCTGTATAATACAAGCTTATATACAATTAAAAATAAAGGGAAAAATATCATTAATGCAGTCTTACTATAGGGAACATTGTGGTCATTTCCATGTACTGAACTTCTATGATTCAATTTGAATAATATTAACCAGATTATCATTCTATGGAACCCTTAAACTGTAAATGTAAACTGCGATGTGCTCTTTATTGGATTATTTTCTTGCATTTAAGCATATTAAATATAAATTTTAAAGCTGTAAAATCATATATGCATAAATTGAGTTCATTGTAAGGCCCCAAAAGAGACATAAGCATCTAAAAATAGGCATCTCAAATATATTAATATTTCATATATATATATATATATATATATATATATATATATATATATATATATATATATATATATATATATATATATATATATATATATATATATATATATATATAAATATATATATATATAAATATAAATCTCTCTCTCTCTCTCTCTCTCTCTCTCTCTCTCTCTCTCTCTCTCTCTCTATATATATATATATATATATATATATATATATATATATATATATGCATTTGAATGTAGTTTTAGGCAAATTGAACTTTTACTTTCAATATTTTTAAGTTGAGTATATAATATGTCTAGCTAGACCATGAAATTAAGTGATATTATAAGTTATTAAGGTAACGTTATTTATTATTTAGAAATTTACAAAGCTACTAAGTTACTTGTTCAGAGTGCAAATTGATATAATGTTTCTTACTTTTAAGTGAAACAAATCTTATAACAACAATCATCAATGAAATTCATAAATACAACTTCTGTTAATGTTTGCTAATGATCATAACAGTTTTAGATAATTTAGTTTACCACTTGTCACAGTTTGTGTACTTATAACTGGGCCCACACGGAATCTGTGCACGCACAATTCCGCAGATTTTTAGTCCATCATTAATTCTGTTTATTTACTTGAGTAAATGTGTTTAAATTTATATTTATTCAGTTTTTAAATTAATTACAGTAATATTATTGACTATGAAAATGTTCATCTGATTTATGTACTATGCAGTTTGTCTTTTAGTAGATATATTATATAAGAGACTTGCTTTGGTTACCAAATAAAGTGAGTCTAACTGGATTTGCATTTTAAGCATTAAATAAAAGTTAAAAAGATATTATTTTTTATTTCACATATTAAGGTTTTAGTTATGATACTCCCAAAATAATTTAGCAGAAATCCGCAGAGTTTTACCAAAATTCTCTGCAGAAATAGCAAAAAACGTCTGGCCCTACCTATAACTTCTCTGTCTTTGTTTTTATCATTTTTAATCTGTTCCATAATGTTTTTCATTTGTTCTTTTTGTATAGCTGAGGAACATACAAATAAAGCAGAGCTCATCAAAAAGAGATAACTCAGTTCAACGCTTGAAGAACATGAGGTAATTCAACAAGCTTGCAGATTCTGCTCATGCACATTTACCAAAACCTTTTCTGAATTTGCATTTAATTATTACAGATAAGTTGTATATTCAGGTTTTATTTATTTGCTTAGGTCAAGTTTAGAGTATAAAAGCCCTATCATACACCCAGTGCAATTTAGTTAAATTTTTTTAAAGTCTAATTTTAAAATACAAAACAACCCCTCCCAAAAACACAAACTTTTACATTACGTTTCTTAAAAAGTAAATTAATAGTAACACATTTATTTGCTTTATAGTTACTTAGTTACTTTTAAAAGTAATATATTACAATCTTAAACCTGTCTTAACATAAAGAAACCCAATATAAAACTAAACAACAACAAAAAAAGTAAAAATAACACATGCTTTGACATTACTTTCCTAAAAAGTAACTAACGTAACACATTTAGTTACTTTTTAGTTACTTTTAAACTTAATATACTACAATTTTAAGCCTGTTTTAATCTACAAAACAAAACAAAACAAAACAAAACAAAAAAACATAAAAATAACACTTTCTTAAAATGTAACTTAGTAACACATTTCATTACCTTTTAGAAATGTAACTCAATATTGTAATATATTACTTTAAAAGTAACTTTACTCAACACAGGATCTAAACAACCTAATTTGATCTTCAGTTGATTATAGTCACATTTTTGACTAATAATTTGACATATTATCACTGCATTAGGGAGTCTACAGTCATCACAGAGGTTTAAGGTCCATCTGGTGTTTTGCTTTCTCAGAGAGTCATTGGAGAAGAATCCCCTGCGGTTCTCGCTTGAGGGGGGAAAGGTCACCATGCTCTGCCCACAGGAGGCTGAGCAGGTGTGGACGCTTAACATCAAGAGGTCCATTCTGAGCATGATCCAGACCTCTCACTCGGGACGGGCCCGAGAGACAGTGAGAGAGGTGAGAGCAATTACAGCTTTCCCTGAGCACATATTTATGAAATCATGAGGGAAAATATTGAGTTTTTTATCAATTTAAATTGATTTATTCATCACATGAAAGCTGTAGAAATAAGATAAAACTCGAATCTGAAGGTTAAAAAACTAAATGCTAAAACAAAATCTGATATATTTGCAGTAAGAAATGTACAAATTATTTTCATATTGAACATGGGAAATGATCTTTACTTAATATTCTAATAATTGACATACACATAAAATCAATTATTTTGACCCATTATGTATTTTGGCTGATAGCCAAAAACATACGCAGACTGTAAAAACGCTGGGTTCCAAACAATTCCTATATGTTGGCCCTAAACAAATCGATTAATTTACTTTTATTGTTTTGCAACATAAGCGACATAGGCATATTTTGAAAACATAGCCCTATATACATTTCTGGAGATCGCAAATTACAGTGCATCCGGAAAGTATTCATAGAGCTTCACCTCTTCCACTTTTCTATGTTACAGCCTTATTTCAAAATGTATTAAATTCATTTATTTCCTGAAATTCTACACACAAAACCCATAATGACAATGTGAAAAAAGGTTTTGAAATTGTTGCAAATTTATTAAAAATAAAAAACCTGAAAAATCACATGCACATCAGTATTGACAACCTTTTCCGTGAAGCTCTAAATTGAGCTCAGCTACATTCTGTTTCCACTGATCATTCTTGAGATGTTTCAGCAGCTTAATTGTTGTTCACCTGTGGTCAATTCAGTTGATTGCACATGATTTGAAAAGGCATACACCTGTCTATTTAAGGTCCCAGGGTTGACAGTGCATGTCAATGCACAAACCAAGCATGAAGACAAAGGAATTGTCCGTAGACCCCCGAGAAAGGATTGTCCCGAGGCACAATGCTGGGGAAGGTTACAGAAAAATTTCTGCTGCTCTGAAAGTTCCAATGAGCACAGTGGCCTCCATCATCCATAAGTGGAAGATGTTTGAAACCACCAGGACTCTTCCTAGAGCTGGCCGGCCATCTAAGCTGAGTGATCGAGGAGAAGGGCCTTAGTCAGGGAGGTGATCAATAACCCGATGATCACTCTGTCTAAGCTCCAGTGTTCTTCTGTAAAGAGAGGAGAACCTTACAAAAGGACAACCATCTGTGCAGCAATCCTCCAATCAGACCTGTATGGTAGAGTGACCAGACGAAAGCCACTCCCCGCCTGGAATTTGCCAAAAGGCATCTAAAGGACTCTCAGACCATAAGAAACAAAATTCTCTGGTCTGATGAGACTGAAATTAAACTCTTTGGAGTAAATGCCAGGCGTTACGTTTGGAGAAAACCAGGCACCGCTCATCGCTAGGTTTATACCATCCCTACTGTGAAGCATGGTGGTGGCAGCATCATGCTGTGGGGATGTTTTTCAGCAGCGGGAACTGAAAGACTAGTGAGGATAGAGGGAAAGATGAATGCAGCAATGTACAGAGACATCCTCAATGAAAACCTGCTTGAGAGTGCTCTTGACCTCCGACTGGGGCGACAGTTTATCTTTCAGCAGGACAACGACCCAAAGCACACCGCCAAAATATCAATGGAGTGGCTTCACAACAACTCGGTGAATGTCTTCGAGTGGCCCAGTCAGAGCCCAGATCTAAATCCTTTTGAACATCTCTGGAAAGATCTGAAAATGGCTGTTCACCGTCGCTTCCCATCCAACCTGAGAGCTTAAGAGGTACTGCAAAGAGGAATGGGCCAAAATTCCCAAAGTTGTGCCAAGCTTGTGGCATCATATTCAAAAAGACTTGAGGGTGTAAATGCTGCCAAAGGTGCATCAACAAAGTATTGAGCAAAGGCTGTGAATACTGATGTACATTTGATTTTTCAAGTTTTTTAATTTTAATAAATTTGCAACAGTTTCAAAAACTCTTTTTTCACATTGTCATTATGGGTTGTTGTGTGTAGAATTCTGAGGAAATAAATGAATTTAATCCATTTTGGAATAAAACATAAAAAATGTGGACAAAGTGAAGCGCTATGAATACTTTCTGGATGCACTGTATTGATCCTATTTGAACCCTCAAATTTCAGATGTTTAAAATCAGTAGTTGTATTTCAGTCAAATATCATTGTATCCTAACAAACCAGCAAGTTACCACAAAAATACAACAAAAAATCTAACAGTGCATGAGAAATAAACGTGCAGTTACAAGTTATAAGGTATATTGAAGTCCTTAATCCTAAGCATGACTGATGATATCATTTTACCAACACTGAATTATGATTGGTCTACAGACTGATGTGTATGGGACATGTACCAGTTCTTATGAACGAAGGGGACCATCGCTGGTGAAGATACGTAACCTCCAGCAGTGTCTCAGTGACCGGATCGATCAGTTTTGGAGGAGCTCTGTACCCCTGAAGGAGGGCATGGTGGGCCTTGCTTTGTGTATACCACTTTTAACTGGCCAAATGTGAATTTTTCTTGAGTTTGAGTGTCTGTTTATTGTGATTAGACAGTGAGTGCCGGCCTCACATGCGTCCAGCTCTATGATGACACAGTCTTGAAGAAGGTCAACTGTACAGAAACAGTGTCGCTGGTTCCCCTTCCAGGCCTGTTAGAAGTAACAGAAACTAAAACGGTTTCAAGCCTGACTCTACTCAGAACCCTTGATGTGATTCCAATGAATTTGGGTAAGACTAAGATGACTTTTGATAGTGTTAATCTACAACCCCAAATCAGTTGGGATTGTATGGAAAACGCAAATAAAAAAAAAGATTTATTCGATTTCTAAATATACATTGACTTGTATTTTATTGAGGACAATACAACATTCAATAATTATTGTGTTCCTTTTGATTTTTTATAGTTTTTTTTTATTTTATTTTATTTTTTTAAAAACACATTCAAATTTTGGTTCTTGCAGCACATTTCCAAAAAAAGTTAGGACAGGAGCAGTTTAGGGCTAGTAATCAGGTAAATTGTTTATATAATGATGTGATTAAAACAGGTGATGTCAACAGGTGACTGTAATTATGATTTGGTACAAAAGCAGCATCCATGATAGGTCTAGTCCTTTAGGAGCAAAAATGGGTCGAGGATCGGCAGTTTGCCAACAAATACATGAGAAAATTATTGAAATGTTTAAAAACAATGTTCCTCAAAGAAAGATAGATTTCACTTTCATCAGTGCATAAAAATATTTAAAATATTCAAGGAATCTGGAGGAATTTCAGTGCATAAATGACAAGGGTGCAAGCCTAAGCTGAAGCTGCATTAAGAATCGTCATTCATCTATAAGCGATTTCACCACATGGGCTCAGGTCTAATTTGGCAAACCTTTGTCAAGTACTACAATACGTAGTTACATCCACAAATACCAGTTAAAACAACTGTACCAAAAGGAAGCCCTATGTTAACAGTGTCCAGAAGCGCCATCTACTTTTCTGGGCTCGTAGGCATCTGGGATGGACCGTCACACAGTGGAAACATGAACTGTGGTCAGATGAATCAGTATTTCGGGTATTTTTTTTTGGAGAAAAGTACTGGCTGTAGAGGAAGAGAATACAAGTACTTGACTGGCCTGCCTACAGTCCCGACCTGTCTCCAATAGAAAACGAATGGTGAATTTTGAAGTACAAAATGTGACAACGAACACATTTAATTATACATTAAAAAATTGGTATAATTTTAAAGAAAACCCTTTGAATTTTCATAAAACACCATTGAAAGTGTTTAAAATAACTGTATATGTTGTCTGTGTTATAATAAACACCTAAAAAAAGAGGCGCTTTTTGTATTTTTGTTTTATAAACTCAAATTTGAAAGTGCACTTTTTAGGTTCTGTGTGGTCTAGGGCGCTGTAATTAATTTTGGTGGTTTCTGCACATGTCTGTAATCATAGGGAAAAAGAAAAATGTCTCTATACCATATTCTATGCAAAAGTTATTGTATTCCAACTCATGAGAGGTGCTGTACAAGCCACAGGGACCGATCCTTGTTTTCATATTTCACTATTATTTTGTTTGATCAAACATAATTCACTGTGTTTGGACCACATCAGACATATAAAAGGAAACTTATGCACATCACCTCAAAAACAGAGGAGAATGGCCCTGAAGGGCACAGCATAAGGTAAGAGATGACAGCTGTCTGTGCTATCTGGGGCTGCTTATTGATCATGAATGTATTGTTTACATTTCTGTGCCATGGAAACACTGCTATTCATTCGACAACTGTTTGATATGTGAATATAATTCAGTAAAAAGAATGCTAGAACTGTTTTAGCACCGGCAAGAGCTTTCATTTTAGCTATAGCTTGTACATGTGTCATATAAAAAAATATGAAAATGAACCAATGTAAAATACCTAGCTCGGGTATCCAAAATACTGTGTATTTAAGTGTAAATAACTTTTGTACAGTAGAAAAAAAAACAAAGTGATGCATATGTGCTTAAAGGTACTTTTTAGGTACTTTTGGGTACTAATATGCACCTTTTAGTGTATCCTTTAAAAAGGCACTGCCTCAGTGACAACTCCCGTACCTTTCTTTCTGAGAGTGTAATACATTCACAAGTAAACATAGTTTTTCTTATTTTGTCCTTGTGATGGAGTTCACATAAAGTGTCCGGTGCATAAAGAGAAAATAGTGTTTCTACAGGTGGTTTGTCAAGCCCACTCACTGCTTATAGAGATATGGAGTGATTGTAAGAAAGTGTCTAGTGCAGTTGTTGAAACTGAAAAAGGCTACCAAAAAGGCTACCAACATTCCAATATAAGATTTTTAGAAATCATTTATGAATGCAAGGCATTTGCGTCCAAGTAATCACCTTCTCGTTGTCATTTCAGCTCAGAACACTGGCTACCTGTCCAGTATTGTGTTTGAGGCTGAAGGCCAAAGCTCAGGCAGACATGCTGGACCATCAGTTCAGGAGGTGTCCAACACAGTGAGGAGACTGTGTGCTCATCTGATGGATCAACAGCAGGTCAGACACTAGCTCATGGTGTTAAAGCATTGACATGATACAGGTTTTTATTATACTTTTCTTCATCATCCTCAGCAATCTGAGCTTCTCCTGAATCTGGTGCTCCAGCTGAGAGCCTTGTCATCACGTCAGTTGAGAGACTTGTGGCATGAAGCCTCCTTCAAATGTCGAGACGACTGGTTGGTCCTTTAACAGTTATATATGCAATCAAAATGTTGTAGTACAGACATTTTAAGGGTGCCATAGAGTGCATTGATTCAATATATTAAATTGTACTCTACATAGGTATCTGGCTTAGGTAACATTTTCCAGAAATGGGTTTATCTGTTCACTTTGGCTGCATGTCTACTGGAGCATTTTTTTTTTTAGAGCTTAGCGTTGCAATGTTATGTGCTGAATAGGCATTTTATGCTTAGCGATGAGCGCTCTGCGTTTTTTCAGTCATTGAAAGTTAAAAAATACAGATTTTTGTGGCACTGTCAATTTTAAGCTAGCCATCAAATCCCGGTGGAGGAGCGTCAGGAATATACCAGGCAACGTTCACCATGACCACAACAACTTGTAGGTGCAACCGACTGAAACACAGCTGAGCATTTTTTGAACAGCACTCGCATTTCTGCAGTGCAAAAAACGCGGATTGGCCACCTGTCAATTCTGGAAAATGCCAGAAGGGCCGGACTATTTTTTAAGAGTCTTGAAACCCCCAACTTTCGGTTCAGGTCAACTTCAGAATTTTTTAAAAAGATGTATCATAATGGGTGTGGAGCTCCACGAGCAAAGGGCAGGAATGAACATTGCCAGCAGGGGAGAAGGAGGGAAGCAAAAAACTGTTGTCAGCCAAAATGAGACACAAACCGTGAGGAGACGCATGATTTCATAGTTTACAAAGTTAAAATGCAAATAAATAAGCAGTAATTTAATGCCCTGCTACATTTGTTATTCATAATTTCATATAGAGATAACCGCAATTTATATCATTATAAAGATAATCATGTTCATATAAACACTATAAATGAGGAATTTCCCTCAATCCCCGGGTCTGAATGCAGAATCAGTGCAGCAGGTCTCTTGCCCTGTCTATTTTAACCATTAGCCCTGTTGGTAATCTGGAGGATTTAGGCCAACACAGTAGCACGGCCATGTGTCTAAATGTGAATGAACTTCTGATAAAAGACAATGTCCGCCATTCTCCAATTCTCTAACTGCTCTCCTGACAAAAATGCTTCCTGCACACAAACAGCTTTGCTGTATCGGCCCTAACAGCATCCCGGGGAAAAAAATGCAACAAACCCCATTGATCATGGAAACAAACACATACGACCCTTCATAAACAGCTAAATACTGTGTGCCATGGTTCCGTGTCTCACAGCTTGGGACTGGCAGGTCTGCCTTGTCTTCGGAAAGCACGTGCAGTCATGAATAATTTAGAAACCGGCTCTTCTCATAGGATAAGAAAACTATGCTATGAATAGTAATAAGAAACCGACGTGTCATCTTTGCACTCGCAGTTTTTCGCTATGTTGCCAATTTTGATCCCGCCCCAAAAATCATTTTAAACCCGGAAGCTGAAATTAGCTGACAAAAGCTTTCAAAATCATCAATTTTTTCCCACAATTAAAGCTGACAGGTGCTAACATTGTTTCGTGAACCTTTAAATGTGGTCCGGTCAGTTTTTAAAAATCTTTTTATTCCTTAATATGTATTGATAATAATAGTAATAATAATAATAATAATAATAATAATAATAATAATAATAGTTACATGTTAAGCATTCGGCCCAATCGGTGACAACCGGCTGGTTTTGAAAGGGGCCGACCCAATCAGAGGTTACACGAACGTGATCAAATCTGGCAAGAACGTCAAACAAACTGTGAGTGCAACACAAGCTAACTGTCAGAGATGGACCGTAAAAACAGGAAAGGCGGTGCGGAAATGCTCCAAGAAAGCAAAAAAAGGGCCCTAAAATCAGACGCTGTCAAATGCATAAAATTAACTGAAATATCTTCGATTTAGCTGCTGCATCGGAGGACAGTAGTATGGTAGAGGAGGTAATAAGAAAACTAAAAAAAATACTTCCAAGTCATTATACTAAAATATAGAAAAGTCATTTTGACAGCATTCCCACTACTTCTGACCGTTTTTGACAGTAACCTACACTGTGTTTAACAGTTGTAAGCTTTGCGTAGAACTCACGTACATTTTAAAATGTCATTATCAGCAGGGGGGATTTAGGGTATACAGACCGCTGTATGCTACTGTACAAGCAATATAGTCTAACATGCAAAAAGACTATATCTATAGCCAAAGTACTGAGGGAATTGGTAGTGAACTCTGAAAACACAGCTAGTCTTTAAAGTAAAACATTAAATACATGCATAGGTTACAGTATGTATTTAATCCTTAGGACAGAGAATGACAACGGGTTGTTTTTGTTCCAGTCACATACATTTAGGACCCTATTTTGACGGTCCATGCGCAGGGCGCAAAACGCAGGGCGCAAACGCTTTCAGGGCGTGTCAGAACGCATTTTTGCTAATTTAAGGACAGGAAAATCTGCTTTTCGCCATGGCGCATGGTCTAAAAGGGTTGAGTTTATTTTCTTAATGAGTTATAGGTGTGTTTTGAGAATAAACCAATTAGAGTCTCATCTCCCATTCCCTTTAAGAGCCAGCTGCGTCCCGCCATAAGCGCATTTCGACGTAACGTAAGTTCACTCTCGCTTTTGCTCTCGTGGATAGGTAAACCTTTACACACAGACATCAATTAGCCTATAAATAATTCATTTTGTTTGTTAAGCGCAAAGATTTGTTTCAAAACTATTTCTAAATTTAGTTCTAATTTCTAGCAAACGAATAAATGAACAATAATTGTGGTCAAAATACTGAGTTATTTACAAATACACCCAGGGGCGGACTGGCCATCTGGCAATTCTGGCAAATGCCAGAAGGGCCGGACCATTTTTTTAAATGTGGGCTGGTCAGTTTTTATTTTTATTTTTTATTATTATTTTTTACATGTATTGTTTTTACATGCAGGCAGCTTTTATCTCGTGCAACATGTGAATATTATGATGACGTTGATGATGGTAATAATAGTAATAATAATAGTAAATGTTAAGCATTTGGCCCAATCGGTGATAGTTTCGAGAGGGGCCGACTCAATCAAAGGTTACGCGGACATAATCAAAGTCTGGCAAGAATGTCAAACAAACAGTACGTATGGTAATGTGGGCTGGTGTGGCTATGGTGCCAGGGCTGAATTTTTGTCCCAGTCCGTCCCTGAATACACCTGCCATGCCCCATATGGTCTAATATTTGACAGGTGGACAAATCTAAGCTTGTTTTTAATAAAACAAATATAAATATGGATATAATAAATAATACTGCTAATAATATTAACATTATACAAAAGCAAATTGAATTAACTGAAAAAGCCTCCCGAGATGAATAAAGTAAGGCAGTGGTTTTTAAATCTTCATGTAGGCTAGAAATTAATATGTTTTGTAATATTTTAATCATTTATATTTATATCCTGTATATATCCTTATTATATCCTTAAGATATTATATATTTTTCATATGTAAAGATATTTGCGTATTGCTCTGCATCTTGTTTTTAGTGTGTAAGCCAGGCACACTTTGCGCCAGACAATAGACCGACTTTGTTCTGGTCTAAAGATCAGACTATTTACAGTTTCTCAAAATAGCAACGCACCAAAACACGCCTGCTTTTTTAAACCAGAACGCCTATGGGCGCACATTTGAGCGCAAATGCATTTGCTATTTAAACAGCGTAGCGCAACGCCTCAAAATGACCCTTGCGCCGAGCTAAAAGTAGCAAAAGAGTATTGCGCCGCACCTTGCGCCACATTGCGCCGGGTGTATAATAGGGCCCTAAATGTTTAAATATCTATTACATATATACAATATTGTACTGCTTATATTATTACACCATCTATACACCAATATAAGTAGTGAATGTGTGTGTCTGTGTGGTAATGTGGGCTGGTGTGGCTACAGTGCCAGGGCTGAATTTTTGTCCCAGTCTACCCCTGGCTCTGGTGGAATAAATCCTACAATGAGAAGCTCAGTTTTGACCATATTTAGAATGGTCATGAATATTAATGAGTTCTGCACTGATTCTCCTTAGCTCATGTCTGTGCCTGCTCTCACACATACACACACACAGAGTATGACGTACTCTAAAATAGACACATGCAAAATAATCATACTTTAGTTGCAAAAACTATTTAATTGTTATATTATACACAGTTGAAGTCAGAATTATTACCCATGTTTATTAGCCCTATGTTAACAGTGTCCAAAAGCGCCGTCTACTTCGGTTTTACTAGGGCACAGTTGATTAATACTAGGGCTCTTTTTTCTTTTTTTGCACCGTCTCCCTGCGCCGCCTCCAGCAAGATGCCGCCCTGGGCGATTGCCCATATTGCCCATGCCTAAATCCGCCACTGATCACACCTGAGCAATGTGACTTCATTCACCACACGAGTCGTCTTTAAAATGGTGACTTGTTGAATACTTATTTCCCCCAATCAATATCCAAATAGATTTTCATTCTATGGCACCTTTTAATTGCATTGATATGTAATTATTTCAGCTATGTTGCATATTGCTACTTTGTGAAGTTTATGTATAAACTAATTTCGAGAGGATCACGTGCTTATGATTGCTAGCGGCTGGATCCGCATTATCCAATTCACTAAGCTCCAATCAGATGACTCCTAAACTACTATAAATACCCTGGGTTTCATTCCACTGCTATCTTCGTTTTGAAGATTCCCCCCTTCCACCCCTACTCCTCCTTCTTCCTAGATGGGTGACACGTAGCACTGTTGCCTCACGGAAAGAATGTCTCTGGTTCCACGCTCTACCAAACCAGCAGACATTTTTGTTTGGAGATTGCACTTTCTTCCCGTGCTTACGTGGATTTACCCCGGGTTCCCCGGTTTCCTCCCACCGTCCACAAACATGCAAATTAAGTTAATTGACTAATCCAAATCAGCACCATAGACATGCTTCTAGTATGTAGTTATCTCCAAGAGCAATCACTTAATGTTCATCGCTTACTACAGCAGGGGAGTTCTCGAGATCTACCTGAGCTCAAACTCCCCTCCCGCCTTGCATGAGGAGGGAACCCTGGGCTCGAGGATCTCATGAGCTCAGGGCTCTCTCCCGGGACAGCATGCCAAACAAGCTTTATAATCAATCATCAGCTAAGTGTGAACTCTTGAAATGTAATAAAACACAATATTAGATAATGTTTTTTTTCTTTTTATTATTTATTTCTTTTTTCATACTTCTGCTTCTTATTTCTTTTATTTATTTATTTAGTTTATTATTAATATTTTTTTTGCTGATGTTGACTTCGGTTTGCTGACAGGCAGCCCCTGGTAGATGCATTGTCAGCCTGCGGAACTGAGAACTGCATCCTTGTCAATGCGGACCTAATACTGAACAAAGAAGTTGATCAGGAACACATCCTACCCCTCATCAGTTTTGCTTCCCACCCAACCCCATCCATAATCAGCCACCTCAGTGTAGGTTTAGAGCTATTCAGTCAAATATTTATAGTACATAACTATATAAAACAGACTGTGACATGCAGTTACTAATTTTTTCTCTTCCAGGCTCTTCTGCAAATTCCTCTTATTCGTCCAAAAGTGCTACTGGTCGTGTCCTCGCTGGTCCATCGCTTTTGTCAACAGAGTCCATGCAGTGAGATCTCAGAAGTCCAGCAGTTCGTCCATCTTCTCAAGCGGAGTCTTGAGGCAGGATGTCAAGTGGATGAACATTTGAAGATCACAGAGGTACATCAGTACTCTTAGTAGTTTTTCAGTAGCCCCACCTCCCTCTTTTTGAGTCTGCAGTGTGTGGAGTCAAACCGATGGTGTCTTAGGCCCCGTTTACACTAGTGCATTTTAGTTTTAAAACGGCGTCCACGCTAGCGTTTCACCCAGCGTTTCTGAACAGCTCTCCGTCCACACCAAAACACTGAAAACGCACATCACGTGACCACACACACACTCTCTGGCATGCGCTGCAGCCTATCTACCCAGATGAGAGTGTTCATCAAGGATCTCCTGCAGGATCTAATTTCACTGTATTTGCTAAACGTGATATTTAATTAATCTTGTTGTCTATATCTAACAACATATTCCCAGACTTTGGTCTTTTGAATCTATTACTTGTTCCCGGGTAACGAGTTTGGCTGAGCGCAAAGATAAATTAATAATTAATGTAACCACGTACATTCTGTATATTGAGTAATTGCTTGCCCTTATTTCCTATATTGTATAAACTTATTGTCCGTTATACGGTTATAATGGGCATTATTGATTATTAAAACTAATATTCAGCAAAAGAGAGGGTATGTTTCATAATTTCAATGAAAGTGAAAGAAGGCAGTGATGTTAGGCTTCGTTTTGTTATGAATACGCATACAGTGAAGATGACGCTCATATATGCAGCACAACGCCTCAACATTTCTGCTGTCTGTTAAGTTGTTGATATCAAAATGAAAATAGCAGTTCCTTCATGTTGTACTTTTATTGTTTAGAAAGTGAAACAACGTAGCCAGGGTGATGTGAATAATGTTATAAAGTACATCGTTCCCTTTGAAGATTTACCCGATATGTTCTCAGGAATCTGTTTTCCATATCAAACTTGCAAAGTCTGAACTTACTGGGAAAGGATGCAAGACTGAACTGTGTGCGGGCTTCTTAATATTGAGGAAAAGCCCCAATCAGAGAGATGAATGTCGGCAGCCCCGCCTCTGTTTTCAGATGTCTCCGTTTTCCCCCATCCACACTGAGACGGAGCAGCAGCGTTTTAGGATGAAAACTAACCTCTTCAGCGTTTCCAAAACGCTCCATTTTCGGTGCTCGAAAACTCTGGCGTAGTGTGGACGGATGGCGTAACCGTAGCAAAACTTATGCATTTTCAAACTAAAACGCACTCTGTTTTAGTTTTAAAATGCATAAGTTTTGCTACGGTTATACCATCCGTCCACACTATGCTGGAGCGCAGAAAACGGAGATTTTTGAAAACGCTAAAGAGGGCGTTTTAGTTTTAAAACGCTGCTGCTTCGTGTTAGTGTGGATAGGGGAAAACGGGGACATCTGAAAATGGAGGCGGGGCTAAAGACATTCGTCTCTCTGATTGGGCCAATATTTAGTAGCCTACACACAGGTTAGTCCTACAGACTTCGCAAGATTGATATGTAAAACAAAGTCCCGAGGACATGTCGGGTAAATCTTTAGGGAACAGTGCACTTTATAACCTCATTCACATCACCCTGGCTACGTTGTTTCACTTTCTTAAAAGTATAATGAAAACATGATATTGTCATGATAACCAGCGATCGTACTCCATAAGATCGCTGGATTTCACTCTCAATAACCATGGACTACAAATCCGCCATTTCTGGACTACATTTTCATACATGCACTCCGGTCACACTCACACATGCTTCCTCATCTAGACTGATTACACTCGCACCACCTGAGGATTGTCAGAGACTGATTGCACACACTATTTAGGCAGCACACTCACTCACTCCCATTGCCGAGTCTTGTTAACTGTATAGTAACACTACAACGCGGTTTCCCTGTCTTGTTTCTCCGTGTTTTGACCTTAGCCTTGTTTACCTTTTGTCTCCGTCTGCCGCCTGCCTTTTGACCTCTTGCCTGTTACTTCGACTACGATTCTGGACTGTCTTCATATACCTGTTTGCACCTTTGTTGATCATTGCTTGCCTGACTCTGATTAAACCTGCATTTGGATCCTACCTCAGTTGTTTGTGTCACTCCTCGGATTACAGATATACAGTGGCGCCCCCAGAAAATTTTCTTAGGGGTGGCCAAGTAAGGCCACAACAAATCTTGGGGTGGCACACAAAAAATTATGAATTGTGTATATATTGTGAATAAGGAGTAATGTTATATTTTTGTTTTTGGTAAAATAAATAATGAAGTTTTAATGAATTCGAATAATTACTCTTGAAATATTGTAATTTATTCCGCAAATACAAGTGCAAACCAAATAAAAATCAATATTTAGTCTAAAACCTCTTTCAGGTAAGTTATTTCTTGTACAACATACAATATATGCCATGTCCAACATTAATGAATTATGAATAATAAATATGATTAATGAATGAATTAATAAACCAAACAAAACCAAACAAAATTTTGAAAAGCAGATTTCAAAATGCATCTAGTTATTTATTTTGGATTTGTGGTTTTCAATCAGATGAAACACAAATTATTTAAAAAATAATAATTTCTTAATAAAAAGTGTGCAATCTCAGTGAATCAGCTTCGTCAGTGGCGCTGATCAATCCACAATAATTCAGTGGCTGCATTTTATTTATTCATTTATTTATTAATATCAGCAACTATCATATTGGGGTGGCCACAGGGGTGGCCAGAGTTTACACAAGGGTGGCCGTGGCCACCCCTGGCCACCCCTTGGGGGCGCCCCTGCAGATATAAGGAACTACCTATTTTTATTTTGTTATTAGCAACTTAGCAGACACCAAAAAAAGTTGAAATCATTTAGCTACATATTTATATGAGTGTCATCTTCACTGTATTCATATTTATGACAAAACAGAGGCTATAACATCACTACTTCCTTTCATTTTCACAAAAAATACGAAACATAGCCTCTCTTTTGCTGAATATCAGTTTTAATAGTCAATAATGGTCAGTATAACGTACAATAAGTGTATACATTATAGGAAATAAAGGCAAACGATCAGTCAAATGTGCAGTCAGTGTACGTGGTTGCATAAATTCATATTAACTTATTTCTTGCACTCAGCCAAAACACGTTACCTAGAACAAGTAATAGATTCAAAAGACCAAAGTCGTGTAATATGTCGTTAAATAAAGACAACAAAATGAATTAAATATCACGTTTAACAAATAAAGTGAGATTAGATCCAATGGTAGATTCTTGATGAACAGTCCGACGTGCACAGCTCTCATCACTGCAGCGCATTCCAGAGTGTGTGTGTGGTTACGTGACGTGTGTTCAGCGGTGTAGAGTAAGATAAAACGCCAGTGTGGACGTAGATCGTTCTCATTCTAAAACGTTGTTTTAAAACTAAAATTTATTAGTGTAAACGGGGCCTTAATTTGCTGACGTTTTCTGTATTTGCGTGTTTTTTTAAAAAGTTGCAGCACGTTAAGCTTTCTCGGTCACTGTACTGTTGGTGTACTTTACACAAACTTACACATACCTATGCATGCTGTTTGTGTTGCGCTGCAGTAACACTTCTGAAACACTATCTAGCAGCAGGGTGTTTTCATACCTCTTGTTTAAAAAAAGTCAGGAAAGTGGTGGAGTCGAGCTTTGTTTAGGTGGGAGTGTTGAGGTGTTTGTGTCGTGGACTAAAAGTGGAGAAAGGGAGGAGAGGTGTTGGGGTGTCACAGACGAAAGAGAAAGTAGTGAAGTGGGTGGTTGGGGAAGGCTGGGGATGTGAGTTGGTGGTGATGTTGAGGACGAAAGTAAAGAGCGTGGTTGGGGCGGAAGTTGTTGCGGACGCCGGCCTGATTTTATATTAACGTTACCTAACGTTACCTTGGCCACAAGCAGGACTGACCCAGTGCAAATACAGTAATATTGTTTGCTCGTCTCCTCTAAAAACGACTTCTGCAGACATCACGTTGTGTTCTAAACGTTTATAATATTTTTGCGGCACATAAACGCGAATCGCTTTCTGTATTTTCAAAACCAAAACATTCAGTAAAAGCAGAACTACCGTGATATGCGTACGTCTTTCCATTTTGCTGCCTTGGCTTTCATTGCCTTCACCAACAGTTGTACACACAACAGCAGCTCGATGACGCAAGCTGATCGGGGTTCAGAAGGAAAAAAGACGATGTGAACACAAACCCGCCAAGAAGGTGGCAAGAGGGGACAATCAAACTTGAGTTGAGAACAGGCAATTTAGCCAAGTAGTGTAACCAAGATTTATTGTTTTATAAATAAATAAGAAAGGGAAATGAAGTGGTCTTTGTCTTCTGTGCAGTTGCTGCATGTGTTAAAAGCAGTAGAGAATGCAGGAGCAGCTGTTTCAGATCTCATCCCAACACTGAGCCGCTGTGTGCAAAATCATTCTGTGCCACTGGAGCTTCAGCTGGCGGCTATACGAGCGTTCAGGAGAATCCCATGCCATCAGGACGTCAGTATAAACAAACTATTTAAGAGACATATAGCACTGGAGATGCACATTGATGTTATGTTTGTTATGGTATGAGTAACATCCTTGGATTATGTGTTATCAGAGAAAAGTCCTTGCTCAGGTATTTCAAAGACAGCAAGAGAATGTGGAGGTCAGAATCGCAGCATATCAGCAGCTCATGCACTGCCCAAACCAGGAGATTTTCACACTTGTGAAGACAACTTTAAGCAATGAGAAGTCCAGTCAAGGTATGACTTATTAAATAGTATTTAATTGATCAGCTTTCGAATGGGACCGAAACAGAAGGGAATTTAAAAAGCATTAAATATATAATTGAAGATCAAATGAACAGTCCTGTTAGCTCCTTATTAACCCCTGTGAATGTTTAATTATTTTTTCAAATATTTTTTAAGTGATGTTTTACCAAAGCGAGGCAAATTCTCACAGTATTAGAGAATATTTGAGAAAGTATTTCTTGTAGTTTGGCTGGAAATACAGTGATGTGAAAAAGTCTTTGCCCCTTTACTGATTTCTTATTTTTTTTTAAATGTTTGGCACACCAATGTTTCAGATCATCAAACTAATTTTGAAATTAGTCAAAGATAACACAGTTAAACAGATCATGCAGTTTTTATATAATATAAAATAATATAATATAATATAATATAATATAATATAATATAATATAATATAATATAATATAATATAATATAATATATCATTAAGGAAAAACAAAATACTCAACTTCATAGCCCTGTGTTAAAAAGTGTTTGCCCCCTCAAACCTAATAACTGATTGTGCCACCCTCAGCAGCAACAACTGCAATCAAACTTTTGCAATAACTTGCAATGAGATTACAGTGCTGTGAAGGAATTTTGACCCACTCATCATTGCAGAATTGTCACAATTCAGCCACATTGGAGGGTTTTCAAGCATGAACTACCTTTTTAAGATCATGCCACAACATCTCAATTGGATTCAGGTCAGGACATTGACTAGGCCACTCCAAAGTCTTCGTTTTGTTTTTCATCAGCCATTCAAAAGTAGACTTGCTGGTGTGATTTGAATCCTTGTTTTGCGACAGAACCCAAGTTAGCTTTATCTTGTGGTCCTCGTTTAGGATATTTTGGTACACAGCAGAATTCATGGTTCCATTTATCACAGCAATTCTTCCAGGACCTGAAGCAACAAAACAGCTCCAGACCAGAACACGGCCAGCATCACATTTACTGTTGGTATGGTGTTCTTTTTTCTTTTTCTTTTTTTAAATGCAATCTTACTTCTATGCCACACATAATTGGACACACATTAACTAGGTTAATTAGGTTAACTAGGCAGGTTAGGGTAATTAGGCAAGTTATTGTATAACGATGGTTTGTTCTGTAGACTATCTAAAAAAATTATAGCTTAAAGGCGCTAATAGTTTTGACCTTAAAATCGCGTTTAAAAAACATAAAAACTGCTTTTATTCTAGCCGAAATAAAACAAATAAGACTTTCTCCAGAAGACAAAATATTATCAGACATACTGTGAAAATTTCCTTGCTCTGTTAAACACCATTTGGGAAATATTTTAAAAAAGAAAACTAAAATCAAAGGGGGGCTAATAATTCTGACTTTAACTGTGTTCTCTATGATATGTCCTCAGTTGGGTCATTTGTTTGGAGTCACCTTTTTAATATCCAGAAAACAGAAGACCCTCTGAAGAAATACCTGATGGAGTCACTTCCAGATGACATTATTAGCAGAGACTTTGAAGCAGAACCATGGAAATATTCTTCTCATATGGATTACACAGTGGACACGGGTACTTTTCCGTTCTATATTCAACATGTTAATTTTCTCCCATTTGCAACATCTCTGTTTTGTCTCTGCTTCAGGAGTGGCTGCTGCAAACGTGGAGGGAGCTCTGGTTTTCTCCCCCCAGTCTTTTCTTCCCAGTTATGCTATGGCTAATCTGACAGTATTCATCCTAGGCAGAGCATTCAATCTTCTGGAGGTAAAAATGAATTAAACATATTTTTTCCCCCCACAAAACATAAAATCAAAAATCACACTCATTCATTTACGGTTATTTTGGAATCTTATGCAGTGAAAACAGATTTTTCAATTAAAAAAGCTTTTTGTTTACAATCATTCAGTACAATGTAAATCATAATTCATCTATAGGCAGGGTTTTTTTTTAATTGAAACTTCAAATAACACAAAATGAAATAACATTCATTTTAATTAAATGTAATGTAAATTAAAAGAATTGTAAAAATCTGATTTAGAAATTTGCATTTGGCTTTATAGTCTTTAGTATAAATGATAAGATTTATCTTAAAGTATTTGACAAAATAATATTCTGGTTAGAGTTTTTCCTCAAGAATATACATCTAACAGTGCTATAATTGTCAGAATAATAGTGTCAGTTTATTGTATTTAAATATTTTATGCAATAACTTTTTTAATATAATATATATATATATATATATATATATATATATATATATATATATATATATATATATATATATATATATATATATATATATATATATTAGTGGTTTGCCGTTATTGGTGTTAACGTGCTGCGTTAACGCGAGCCTCTGGCGGAACTATTATCTCATACTTAACACATCTTTAGTAAGTAATTTACTAACAGCTTGTTCATGATCTATTACTAATTTATTATGTTTAGTTATAAAACATTAAAATACAGTAAACAAACCATTTACAACTTGTTAACTAACAGCTTGTAAGTTATCTATTGGCTATCTGTAATGCACAGCTATAAATAATTAGCAAACTATTAACTTTTATTTAACAAGTCAATTATAACTCATTAACTAACTATTTATTATTAGACTATTAACTAGTTATAACGGATAGTTATTCTGGATTTTTTTGTTTAGATTAGCCTTAGAATGGAAAACCTTGAGCCTCTTCTTAAGACAATGTTTGAGCAGCAACCTCTAGCATCTGCTGATCACTCCGGACCTTCAGCTCAAGCAGACTCTGTGAAGAAGAAGGAGAGAAACAGTGATAGTGATGGCTGTCAGTCCGCAACATTTAGTTCCATGAGGACTAAGGTGAGAGTCCTGATTATGGTTTAAATGTTTAAAATTTGGCTTCACGTTACCAGGTTTTCTATTTAAGTTCACAGAGCAGAGGAAAAAGGACAGAACCCTCCGTTGCTGGATAAACGTGAAGATGTTTGGCAATGACATGACCTTTATGACCTGTGATGACCTGCATTCGTATCAGAGAAAGCTGTCCCTTAGTACAGCTGGTGTTGTTGTCAAATTGTTAAAGGTAAGAACAGAATATTCTACTTTCATTTCTGACTGTAGGAAAAAATATAAAAAATTTTGATTATAGTTCCAAGGCAACACATCTTGTCATAAAACATGATTGTCGTGAGGTCATTAAAATTGTGTCATGAATATTTTTCTGATCACTTTTTTTCTGTGCCTGACAATCGGGTTGTCGTGGTCCTAACCTTCGACTACCACTCGTTCCACAATGGACCGGCCCCTTATGCATACGAGCCCCAACCCCAGGCTTGGCTCCAGGGTGGGGCCCCGCCTACGCCATACCAGGCGATGTCTTGGCCCTTGATGTTCTTGTACTCATTAGGGGTTTTTGAGCCGCACTTAGGGTGCTTTCACACCTGTGAATCGATTCAGTTGTTCCGAAACAAAGATTACAAATGTTACATTGTTGCTCTTTGCTCTTGGTGTGGTTCGCTTTCACAATGCAAAGTCTCTAATCGGACCAAAAGAGCTAAAACAAGTCACTTGCGAGTAAACACTCCTCACATTGGTCAGAGTGTCAGGGTTTATTTTGCAGCGTCCCTCTCAGCTGTCAGGAGGGGTGGTGGTTTGGTGGTGATTGACAAGGTGCTCGCACATGCGACGTGTCTGAGGAGAGATGCGGTGGGGAGGGGTGAGAAGGGTGCGCGACGATGACTATTTGAGGACCGGGAGATTACCGGAGATGATCACTCGTTTGTGGGCATCCAGAGACTCGCGAAACTTCCTGCCCTACTCATAATTGTCTCTTCATATAGACATATGTCTATTTCATATCCATAAAACACTGTGATATAACCGCACTCGGATCGGATCGCTTTCTCACTGCAATCGAACCGCTCCATGGTTCGTTTCAATCGAGTCGAGACCACCTCATTCAAGCAATCTCGGAGCGATTACTTTGGCGCGGAACAGAGCGCGATTGCCCTGTTCACATATACCAAACGAACCGCGCTAACTGGGCAAACGAGACACGTTCCGAAACAAAAGTGTAGGTATGAAAGCACCCTTAGTCTGACCTGTCACCTTAGACCTTTTTGTCTTGGGAGACCCTACCGGGTGCATTAGCCCCCCGACAACATAGCTCTTAAGATCACTCAGGCACTCAAACCTCTCCACCACGATAAGTGGCGGTTCATGGAGGACCACAGGATTTAATCTCTGTTATTTGCAGACGATGTTGTTCTGTTGGCTTCATCGAACATGGACTTCAGCATGCACTGTTCGGTTTGCTACCGAGTTTGACGCGGCTGGGATGACAGTCAGCACCTTCAAGTCCGAGGCCATGGTGCTCCACCAAAAAAAGGTGGTTTGGCATCTCCGGGTTGGAGGAAAGTCCTTACCCCAGGTGAAGGAGTTTACGTATGTCAGTGTTTTTTGTCCACGAGTGAGGGAAGGATGGAACGTGAGATTGACAGCCGGATTGGTGCAGCGGCAACAGTAAAGCAGTCGATAGACTGGTCAGTTGTGGTAAAGAAGGAGCTGAGCCGTAAGGCAAAGCTTTCGATTTACCGGTCAGTCTATGTTCCTACTCTTACCTATGGTGATGAGCTGTAGGTCATGACCGAAAGGACAAGATCATGGATACAAGCGGCCGAAATAAGTTTTCTACGCAAAGTGGCAGGGCGCATTCTTATGGATAGGATTAGGAGCTCTGACACCCGGGGGAAGTAGAGTAGAACCGCTGCTCCTCCACATCGAGAGAAGTCAGCTGAGGTGGCTCGGGCATCTGTTTCGGATGCCTCCTGGACGCCTACCTAGGGAGGTGTTCTAGGCATGTCCCACTGGTAGGAGGCCTCGGGGAAGACCCAGGACACGCTGGAGAGACTATGTCTCTCGGCTGGCCTGGGAACACCTTGGGATCCCACAGAGGAGCTGGAGGAAGTGTCTGGGTAGAGGGAAGTCTGGGGTTCTCTCCTAAGAATGCTGCCCCCGCGACCTGGCCCCAGAAAAGAGGCAGAAAAAAATTAATCAGTAAAACAAAAATTCAAAAAAATCTTCTTAAATGTTTCAACACTCTGACAAATAATTTTCTAACAGAATCGTTCATTTTAATACTGGATTCAATTTAATAATTATATATTTTAATACTGGATTCAATTTAATTATATATATATATATATATATATATATATATATATATATATATATATATATATATATATATATATATATATATATATATATTCAATTTAATTTAATTTAATTTAATATATATTCAATTTAATTATATATATATATATATATATATATATATATATATATATATATATATATATATATATATATATATATATATATATATATATATATAATTAAATTGAATCCAGTATTAAAATATATAATTATTAAATTGAATCCAGTATTAAAATGAACGATTCTGTTAGAAAATTATTTGTCAGAGTGTTAAAACATTTAAGAAGATTTTTTTGAATTTTTGTTTTACTGATGAATTTTTTTCTGCCGCTTTTCTGGGGCCAGGTCGCGAGGGCAGCATTCTTAGGAGATATATATATATATATATATATATATATATATATATATATATATATATATTTATAATTTCTTTTCTTTTCCTAGGGTCAGGAGATAAAACTCAGCCAAAAGCCAGTTGTTCTGGCAGAGGAACTGGTTTTACCATCCCTCTCCGGATTACCCATGAGGCTCAGCATCAACATGTCCGCTCTGTTTTCCCTCAGACTTAAAGGCATCTCTAACTATAAGAATTGGTCACACTTCTCACTGGCTGGCTATATCAAACCAAGGTATGATGAAGGTTTATTTGTGCTGTCACATTGAAGTTGTGTTGGCAAATCATACAGTAGAGTGTAAACGTTTTAGGCCAACATTAAATCTGTGGTTTTACTGATGGTAAAATGGATATGTATGACCCTTTACCACAAAGCCAGTCATAAGTGTACATGTTTATTATTATTTTAAAATTGAGACGTATACATGTTGAATGAAGGATCTTTCAGTTGATGTATGGTTTGTTAGGATTGGAGTTAGGTTAGAGTTTGAATTCTTTTGGTTTAATTGTTTAAGAGAGGCTGTTTGTCCTGTTTGAGCTGTATTTCTTGCAGTGTTGTTAGCAATACTGTCTGAAATGATGGAATTGTGAATGTTGAAAAGTAAAGTAGGCTTTAATCCATTTGCCTTTCCTTCTGGAAAGGACTTCAGAGGTTATAGTTTTCATTTTCAGCATGATTATATAAACAGCGCTGTGCAAAAGTCCTAAGCACTATACCAGCTTTGTTGGGCTAAGACTTTTTTTTGTCTTTATTTATTAAAAACAAACAGAAAATATATGTCCTCTTCTTAAACAGTGCATTGGTTGGCATCTCTGTGAGAGCTGGAGTGGACGGAGCAATAGGCCGTGTGGGATTAGAGTGGGTCACTCAACTCAAAACCTCCACCAGCTTGGATGGAGCTGTCTATCTGCACCATGGGCAGAACCTGAAGTTGGTTCTCAACACTCCAGAAGATGTCATGGATATACTGACCTTCAAGTATGTAAAGTGTTCGAATATATAAGTTCTACAGTGGCCGAGAGAGCTTAACGCACTGCAATTTACCGCAAAAGTACATGGAAGTACAAAAAGCACCTCACAACACAAACAAATAAAGAAAGCATGCTGCATTTTCTCACAACACAAACAAATGAAGAAAACGTCTGCATTTTCTCACAACACATGCAAATAAAACGGAACACAAGGGAATGTTTTCAAGAGGACCCAAAATCATGACTTACCCGGCTATATAGGTAATGGTCATCAAGGGTAATAACAACACAGGCTCATTTTGAAAACGTAACCCTATATACATTTCTGGGGATCGTGAATTATGTAGCCAGAAGTACATATACTGCATTCTGTCTTTAAAATGAATGCTATGACGTCGTTCCTTTTCGCACTTACCAGCTGACCGCATACCTCTGTATAGACGGCTGTCCCACTGTTGTCCAGTTAACTCGCCATGTACATCTGTGGACTTAAGATGAAGAGAGGAGTTGACTATGACGACGAGGTTCCAGTCCGGTAATGAACGGTTCCAGAAAGTGGGTAAGAAAAAAACAGAAGCCAAAAAAAGTTAAATAAATAACAAAGTGAGAATGTGGTAAAATCTGAAAACGTGGTAAAAAATAGGCAAGGGCTTTTCTTTTTCTGGATTGCTTTTTAAAACTGTCCGTTGGGTTTAGCGAAGTGGGTGGGTGGGTCAATCGGTGCTATTGAAAACACCATCGGTTGGGTTTAAGGAAGGAGGAGGGTGGGTCAGTTGATAAGTCAGTCGGTCAGTTAATCAGTCAGTCGACAGCGGCCTCTGTGTCAGTTTGTGGTTTTATGTGGGAAGAGCAGGTGCAAATGGTGTGAGAAATCTGAGATTTCAAAAAGCATACACAGCGGCCTCTGGTGGATTTGTGAAAACAAAAACAAAAAAACAAAGCGTAGCTCCTGGGATGTATTTTGCGATCTCCAGAATGTATATAGCAGTACATTTTCAGAATGAGCCTGGGTTAGCTAATATTATACAAAATACAAGGGAACGTTCGAGGTTACTAAAGTAACCCTTCGTTCCCCGAGGAGGGGAACGGAAGCACTATAAGTGGATTTGATTTGTAAAATCCACGCATTGGGAGGATTCGGATCAGAAGCCGCTTGTCTGGAGAGTATTGAACGGGCCAATGAATGAAATTAATTGGCAGCGTAAGCTTGCGCAGGTGTGCGACATCTGCAATTATCTCAGCATATAAGCACACCCGAAGCCAGCAGACGCCATCCTTTTAAGCTGAAGAGACTTTCAAACAGCTAAGGGACAGTCATTATGGCGACGGAGTATAGTGCTTCCGTTCCCCTCCTCGGGGAACGAAGGGTTACTTTAGTAACCTCGAACGTTCCCCTTCGGGGGGAACTTCAGCACTATAAGTGGATTTGATTTGTAAAATCCACGCATTGGGAGCCCATTGAAAGCGCCATAATGACTGCACCTTACCAACACCCCCGATGAGGAGATAGTCAAGCAAGCGTGACGCACCCACATCATGGGGGGCGCGGTCCTCCAACGTGTCCCTGGCCCTAATTTATCCTACTTCAACAGAAGTTTTACGGATTTAGATATATTTTTTGGGAAGTCGTGAGCATCTAGATAATTCTAGGAAATACGACAGTACGTTGGGAAGCGTGCAATCCCGATAGGGAGGACGCTGCGGAGGCCATCCGTTACCCAAGGGGGGGATAGATGGCAGAATTTACATATGGACTAGCCCTAAAAAGGGGGAGTACGCATAGCAAAAGAGTGGTTAGCGGAGAGGGAAGACACGGGTCCGCCCAGGGGGGGGACTTAGCCGTGGCGGAATAAGCATATGGGATCGCCTAGTGGGGATCACGCATAGCAGGCACCTATACCCAAAACGCGGGCTGACCAGCGGGCAGACCTACAACGTAGTGGGCCAGCAAGTGACTCCTCCACTGAGTCAGTGCTGGGGGCCACGGAGGAATCTGCAGGGCTCACCTGACGGGGAACTTTACTGACAGATAAAAAAGGCGCACGTACCTCCGTGTTAGGGAGAATGGCGCAGCAAGCGTGTTTCAACACCCTACCGAGTTGTCTCCTCAATCACCAAAGGGTTACCTAATACCCTTGAGGAAACCGGCTCCACTCGCAGATTGTAAAACCTTGCAAATGTGTTGGGTGTCGCCCAGCCCGCAGCTCTACAGATGTCTGTTAGAGAGGCGCCGCGTGCACGCGCCCAAGAGGATGCAACGCTCCGAGTGGAGTTTGCACGAACTCCCGGGGGACACGGCTGACCTCGACTCGAATAAGCGAGTGAAATGGCATCCACAATCCAGTGGGATAATCTTTGTTTTGATACGGCACTTCCCTGCTGCCGACCGCCATAACAGACAAAGAGCTGCTCAGATGATCTAAAATTCTGAGTACGGTCCACATAAATGCGCAGACCGCGAACTGGACAAAGTAAAGAAAGGGCTGGGTCTGCCTCCTCCGGGGGCAGCGCTTGCAGGTTCACTACCTGATCTCTAAAGGGGGTGGTAGGAACCTTGGGCACATAACCGGGGCGGGGTCTCAGGATGACGTGAGAGTAATCCGGCCCGAATTCCAGGCACGAGTCACTGACCGAAAATGCCTCCAGGTCCCCGACCCTCTTGATGGAGGCCAACGCAACCAGCAGAGCTGTCTTCAGGGACAGAAATCTTAGAGATACTGATTCGAGTGGCTCAAAGGGATCGGATCGCAGACTCGTGAGAACGAGGGCGAGATCCCAAGAGGGCATGAGAGGGGGGCGAGATGGATTAATTCGCCTAGCACCCCTAAGGAACTGGATGACCAGGTTATGCTTTCCCACGGTGCCGCCAGCTACCGCGCTATGATAAGCGGAGATGGCGGCCACGTAAACCTTGAGAGTGGAGGGCGACAGCCTGCTGTCCAACTTCTCTTGAAGGAAAGAGAGCACAACACTAATCTGGCAATTTCGGGGGTCTTCTCTGCGAGAGACGCACCATTCAGTGAATAGACTCCACTTCAGGGCGTAGGCGCGCCTCGTGGAGGGGGCTCTAGCCTGAGTGATGGTATTAACCACCGCAGTCGGTAGGTTACCTAAGTCTTCCTCGCGTCTAGGGACCACACGTGGAGGTTCCAAAGATCGGGGCGAGGGTGCCAGATGGTGCCCTGTCCCTGAGAGAGTAGGTCCTCTCTCAAAGGGACCCGCCAGGGGAGGGCCGTCGCGAGGAGTGAGAGCTCTGATATCCAGGTCCGGTTGGGCCAAAGGGGCGCAACTAGCAGAACCTGTTCCTCGTCCTCCCTGACCTTGCACAGAAACTGCGCGAGCAGGCTCACTGGGGGAAACGCATACTTGCGCATGCCCCGAGGCCAGCTGTGGGCCAGTGCATCCGTGCCGAGAGAGCCCTCGGTCAGGGAAAAAAACAACTGGCAGTGAGCGTTCTCGGGGGAAGCAAACAGATCGATCTGGGCCTCCCCGAATCGCGCCCATATCAGCTGAACAGACTCGGGGTGGAGTCTCCATTCTCCAGGGCGTAACAGCTGTCGTGAGAGCGCATCGGCTGCACGATTGAGCGTGCCTGGAACGTGAATGGCGCGCAGCGATTTCAGCCGCGGGTGACTCCAGAGGAGCAGACGGCGGGCGAGCTGAGACATGCGGCGAGAGCGCATACCCCCCATGCGGTTGATATACGCCGCCGCCGCCATGCTGTCCGTCCTGACCAGCACGTGTTGCCGCTCCAGCACCGGTAAAAAGCGGTGGAGAGCGAGGAAAACTGCCAACAGCTCTAGGCGATTGATATGCCAATGCAGCTGGGCACCCTTCCAGAGGCCCGCAGCCGCATGCCCGCGACACACGGCCCCCCAACCCGTGTTGGAAGCGTCTGTTGAAACAACAACATGGCTGGACGCCTGTCCTAGAGGCACACCGGCCTGTAGGAACGAGGGGTCGTTCCAAGGGCTGAGGGCGCGGCGACACAGCGCAGTAACCGAGACCCGGTGTGTGCCCGCGTGCCATGCGCGTCTGGGGACCCGATCGTGAAGCCAGTGCTGAAGTGGTCTCATATGGAGCAACCCGAGCGGCGTGACGGCGGCTGCGGATGCCATATGCCCCAGGAGCCTCTGAAAGAACTTCAGTGGGACCACTAGTTTGCTGTCGAGCTCCCTCAGACAGTTCAGCAACAGGCGAGCGCGTTCCTCGGAGAGGTGCGCTACCATGGTGATCGAGTCCAGCTCCATCCCGAGAAAAGAAATCCTCTGCACGGGGGCGAGTTTGCTCTTTTCTCGGTTGACCTGAAGCCCCAGTAGGCGGAGATGCCGAAGCACCTTGTCCCTGTGCATAATCAACTGCTCCCGCGAGTGGGCTAAAATCAGCCAGTCGTCGAGATAATTGAGTATGCGAATGCCCGCGAGCCGAAGGGGCGCTAGGGCACCCTCCGCGAGTTTGGTGAAGACCCGCGGAGACAGAGAGAGCCCGAAGGGGAGGACCTTGTACTGCCACGCTCGACCCTCGAACGCAAACCGCAGAAATTGGCGGTGGCGTGGAAGAATGGAGACATGGAAATACGCGTCCTTCAGGTCTATGGCTGCAAACCAATCCCGAGGACGAACGCATTGGAGAATGCGCCTCTGCGTGAGCATTCTGAACGGCAGCCTGTGCAGACAGCGGTTCAAAACGCGCAGATCTAGGATTGGCCGTGACCCACCGCTCTTTTTGGGTACGATGAAGTATGGGCTGTAAAACCCACTCTCCATCTCGGCTGGAGGAACCGGCTCGATTGCACCCTTCGCCAGGAGGGCAGCAATCTCCTCTCGCAAGACAGGGGCGGACAGGGGGTTGACCCTGGAGAAATACACGCCCGTAAACTTGGGGGGCCGTTTCGCGAACTGAATCGCGTAACCGAGTCTGATTGTGCGTATGAGCCACCGCGAGGGGCTGGCCCGCGCTAACCAGGCAGGCAGAGCCCTCGCTAATGGAGTCATCGCTACAATCGCTGACGTACCAGCGGTGGGGCAGCGCGGAGTGGGTGTGCTGATCCGGGAAGCACGAGGGTCCCGCGGAAGAGCTGGAGGAGAGCGATTCGCTCTGGCTCCGCACCCTGACTCCGGAGAGGGGGCTGGAGGGCTGAGGGAAGGGAGACCGTCCCCCCAGCGCTCGTGAGCCACTGGCGAAGCACGTAGAGTCTGCGAGCCGGAAGGCAGCGCGTCCCGGACTGGCAGAACTCGTGCAGTCACATCCGGGGAAGGGAAAAAGTGCTCTTTTACTGATGTTTTGGTGGCACTGAAAAGTACCGTTGTTATCGGGGCCCCGCCCTCCAGCGGGGAAAGAGCAAGTTTCCTCTTCTCCGGATGGCCTGTCTCAGGGACGCTTCGCGGTCCGTTTACCGGACTTAACGGCGCCCTGGGCAGGAGGGGCTGCCTGCTTTCGAGGTGAACGCCGCGCCCGCTTGGCCGGAGGCGCAGGCTGGGGCGGGGCAGCACTCGTTGGCGGGCGCCCTTGGCGAGGAACAGCGGAGGTGGATGGCTCGGCGGGCGGAGCGGGCTTACGGCCACGCCGATAGATGACATTGCCCATCGCATCCGACTGCTCTTTCACCGCCTTGAATTCCTGGGTGAATTCACCGACGGTGTCGCCGAACAGGCCAGCCTGGGATATGGGCGAGTCAAGAAAGCGAACTTTGTCAACGTCGCGCATATCGGCCAGGTTTAGCCAGAGGTGGCGTTCCTGAACCACAAGTGTGGACATCGTCCTCCCCAGCGCACACGCGGCGGACTTAGTAGTCCGAAGAGCATAGTCGGTCGCGGTGCGCAGCTCATGTAATAAGCTTGGGTTGGACCCGCCCTCGTGCAGCTCGGCCAGCGCCTGCGCTTGGTAGCGCTGGTAGGTGGCCATCGCGTGCAAAGCAGAAGCAGCCTGGCCCGCAGCCTTATAAGCTCTGGCTCCGAGGGAGGCAGACAACCTACAGGCTTTGGACGGGAGGCGGGGCAAACCCCGCCACGTAGAGGCGCCGCGCGGACAAAGATTGACCGCGATAGCGCGCTCCACTGACGGGATCGCCTCATACCCCCTGGCAGCTCCGCCGTCAAGGGCGGTGAGGGCGGAGGCACTCGCAGCACGGGCAGAGAAAGGTGCCCTCCAGGACTGCGTGAGCCTACTGTGCACTTCCGGGAAGAAGGGGACGAGAGGCTTCGAAGGCTTCGCCTTCTGGTCCTCTACGTAGCACCCATCTAGTCGGTCCGGCCGCGGAGCTGGGGGATAAACCATCTCCAACCCCACGGCCGAAGCAGCCCGGGAAAGCACGGCTAACATGTCCGCTTCAGGATCCGATTTGACAGCGCTCACCTGCCCGGAGGGGGCGAGCGGGTCCGGATCTTCGTCGGACAGTGAAAGCCCACCCTCCGATGCCGCGGAGGACATCTGATCTCCGGTGTCAGTGAGTGTGAGAGCTACCATCTGGTTAGACGGATCACTCTCACCACCCGAAGCTTGGATGGAGCGCCGTGAGGAGCGAGAGGTCCGCGAGCCCGTGGGCGGCGGATTAGCTCCCGCTGAAACCCTCAGATCTGCCCGAGCGCCCGCTGCTTTTTTAGAACAGGAGGCAACTGGGGTGGCTCGCTCTCTTGCGAAAGTTAGCCGCGATCTTAGCTGTGCAACGGTCATGGCATCGCAATGACGACATGAACCGCCCGCGAGCACCGCATTAACATGCTGGACCCCCAAACATGCAATGCAGTGATCGTGTCCATCATCCGGAGACAGGAAACCCCCGCATCCAGAAACGCACAGTCGGAGCGCCATCCTGAAAAGGACGTGCTGCACGACTGTGTTGCTCTTTTAGGAAAGTTGCAACTATACGCACCGCTCTGGAGGACCGGACCCAAAGAACCGCAGGCAAGGGAGTAACCCAGCTCGACCGTCTGCCACCGCGAAGACCCACTCTGGACCGGGAGACACACTCGTTCGCTCTGAAGTGCTGATCAGCAAGAGGAACCCTCATCGACTCACTCAGAAAGGATCTGAAGCGAAAAGGATGGCGTCTGCTGGCTTAGGGTGTGCTTATATGCTGAGATAATTGCAGATGTCGCACACCTGCGCAAGCTTACGCTGCCAATTAATTTCATTCATTGGCCCGTTCAATACTCTCCAGACAAGCGGCTTCTGATCCGAATCCTCCCAATGCGTGGATTTTACAAATCAAATCCACTTATAGTGCTGAAGTTCCCCCCGAAGGGGAACTGTGTAATCAGGATTTTCAAAAAAATAAAAAATACATAAATAAATAAATAAAAAAACTAAAAAAAAAAAACCTCACCTTTGAAAGATCACCTGCAATTTTAGAGCAGTAGTCACGCCACAATATATATTTCCCAGCCAGGTTCTTCAAGTTTTTTGGTCTAATTGAAACAATGCCATTGTATTCCATGCTATTTGCATGTGTTATGAGAAAATGCAGTACATTTTCTTAGTTTGTTTGTGTTGTGCGAATTTGCAACACTTCTTTTCTTAATTTGCTGGTGTTTTTTCAGTTTTGATTCAAACTATGAACATGAACTTCAATGAAATTCAAGTACTAGTTATTTGAATATAAGAATTTCACTGGCCACTCAGCACCTCATGCTTCTTTTAGGTTTCATTTTGAATGAAAGACTGTACAATGAAGCCATATTTGCTGTTTCAGTTTAGTTTGCAGCAATTCTGGGTTTTAGGTACCATGAAGGAAGTTGAGCTGCTCCGTAATTACAAGGAGTGATTAAAGTCGATCTGCCTTCATGTTCAAATCTCTGCAACTGATCCAGAATGAGATTTAGAATGGTTTTAAATGTATGAGTGTAGTAACACCACTTTTAATCAATTGCATTGATTGCTAATAGCTGCTTACAAATTCAAAGCACTGATGATTGCATGTGTTAACAAGTGAGTGGCACATTGTGGTCCCAAAGAGACACAAAGAGAACTTTATTTGACTGTTCCCAGTTGGTGGAATGACTTGCCTCTCTCAACTCAAGTAGTAACTGAAGTCTTTAGTCATTTTTAATAAGCTACTAAAGATGCATGTTTTTTTTTTGTCAACACTTACAGCAATGTAAAAAAAATATCCACAAATAAACTTTTAACTATTTTATGATTCACTTTTAAAATATATATATATTTATGTATGCTTTTGAAATGCATTATGGACCCTTGATTTTTTTTCCTTTAATTATTTTTATGTTCAAAATTCGGAAAACGTGACTTTAATTATCATCTCTAATAGTTTGAAGTGATATATTGTGTAGGTGGTGATGTAAATTACTTTAAAAAAGTTTTGTATTAAATTGAAATACATTTCTATTATGTTAAGAACCCAATTCTCTCTCTATATTATTTCTTATACAATATATTGTTTCAAACTACAAAAATGAGAAAGAATCACTTTGTTTAACGGCAGAGTTGAGATTTTAACAACAAAAGTCGAAAGAGCAGAGATATATCATAACCGTAAATAAACAGAAAACACCCATTATTCACAAAATACAGAAAAGGTTAATTAATGTTTTTTTTTTTTTTACAGTGCAGCACTTTTTATCAGTCTATTTTTCAATTGAGTAATTTTTAAAACTTGCCATATATACTGTGTTAGAATAACTGGGACTTGACCTTTTGTCGGTCTGATTGCTTCTATTGGTTTTTCAATTGTAAGCCACTTTGAATTATAAATATCTGCCAAACAAACAAACAAACAAATAAAACAAACAAACAAAGTGGCGGTTGCAGTGGCAGTGGCGCAGTAGGTAGTGCTGTCGCCTCACAGCAAGAAGGTCGCTGGGTCGCTGGAACCTCGGCTCAGTTGGCGTTTCTGTGTGGAGTTTGCGTGTTCTCCCTGCCTTCGGTTGTTTTTCCTCCGGTTTGCTCCGGTTTCCCCCACAGTCCAAAGACATGCCGTACAGGTGAACAGGGTAGGCTAAATTGTCCGTAGTGTATGAGTGTGTGTGGATATTTCCCAGAGATGGGTTGCGGCTGGAAGGGCATCCGCTGCGTAAAAACTTGCTGGATAAGTTGGCGGTTCATTCCGCTGTGGCGACCCCGGATTAATAAAGGGACTAAGCCGACAAGAAAATGAATGAATGAATGATAAGCTGAAGGAAAATGAATAAATGACCTGGGTCATAAACAGTTGTTCCTTTAAAAACTTTAAATTGTTAAGACACTCTAAAATTGTTGCTTGATTGTCTTCACGAGACAGCTCCAGAATGTTTCGCGTCAGTGGAGACCTTAAAGAGGAGCTTGTGGTGACAAGAAACCAGAAAGAGAAGAACACTTGCACTCCTAAAACATGTGAGTAAATTTACCACAATACACCCAAAAAATATTTCAGCTGCTTGTTTAAACTACTTATTTAAAATGAGTTTCTAAACATTTCTTAAGTTTTTTGGGGACAACTTAATTGTTTTATCAATTTAAATTAGTAAAATACTGTATACTTACACTGGCGATTAAGTTAACTGATTTTTGTCGGGACAACAAAAAGGAATTGTGTGGAACCCAGCATTTTTTACAGTGTATATACCCAGCCGGCACAGGAAGTCAACGTGACATCAGATTGATTTACCCCAACGTCGTTGGAATTTTGTTTGAATTTGAAAATATGTCAGGCCAACATCAATATCCAACGTCCAACGTAAAATCAACCAAATATCAACGTCTAATGATGTTACAGCTTGATGTTGTGTGGATGTTCTAAGACGTCTATCAGATGGGATTGGATTTTGGTTGCCATAGCTCAAGTATAAATGTCAGTATTTGGCGTCAATATGACGTTGGTTTAAGATGTTGGCACAACATTGGATTTTGGTCACTTTCCAACACAACCTAAAATCCAATAAAATACCAACGTCACTTGATGACGTCATTGGATGTCAAAATAACGTAATTATACGCTGGTTAGATATTGAATTTTGGTCACCTGGCATCACAGCCTAAACCTTTTTTATGATATTGTGTGCCTGCTGGGTATTCATTCATACATTCCTTTATGAAAAGAATGCACTATTATTATTATTATTATTATTATTATTATTATTATTATTATTATATTGTTATTATTATCATCATATTGTTATTATTATTAATTTTATTATTATCATATTGTTGTTGTTATTATTATTATTATTATATTAATAATATTAATATAATAATTATATTGTTATTATTGAATTATTGTTATTATTGTTATTATTATTATTAATATTATTATTATTATTATTATGTTAATATTATTGTTTTATTGTTATTATTATTTTTTTTTATATATAATTATTATTAATAAAATGTACATTAATGATTATTCTTGCAGGGTCTAAGATGGTTGGATGGCAGTTATGCTCTGATCTGACTTATCCATTGACACTGATGGGAAAAAGCTTTCCACCATTGGGTCCAGTTATTTTTACTCTCAGACTTCAAAAACTGGACAAAGGTCTCAACCAGTATCTCTTGGAGGCAGCCTATACTTTTGTATCACAGGTTTGTAGGATATGTGACATTTAAATTAAGAAGGTCAAAAATACATTGTCATTAAATTGACCTTTATTATGGATCTTTAACAGAGACATTTCTGGATGCCACTGGAAGCCACGCTGCTTCTTTTTATTGGAACACCACAATCCACTATCCACAGAGATGTATCCCTGGATGTCAATCTCACTCCGAAAAGGCTGATTCTGAAAATAACTCATCCCCTGAAAGCCATTCTCATTCAAGGTTTTAACAGCGCCTCACAAATGAATTTCTATATGGATGTATTATTTGAAACCCTGGACCACAAAACCGGTCTTAAGTTGCACAATTAAATTAAATTAAAAAAAAAAAATTTAATTAATTACTTACACTTAAAAGAATAAAGCCATTCCAACTTATTTATTACTGACAACCGTAAGCAATTTATCTAATTGATTCACATAGTTGTAATAAAGTCAGCTCAAAATACCTTACAAATAATGTTTTATTTGTAAAAAAGTCTTTTAAACTGCCCTTTTTAGGAATTGATACAAATTGTGACATTTTGGTAGCGTCATTGTAAATTCAAATGAAATGGTCTTAGCTCTTAGGTCTCTTTTAAAAAGAGGGCGGAGCTAAAGAATGCCTGTGTGTCAGCATAGTGACAGATTCAAAAACTATGCTATGCTAATGAGGGAGAGATCGTCACCAATGGGCGGGGCTCTCCCCCACTGATGACACGTACAAAAGAAGAATTTCAATCAAAGTGTTTCTGCAGTTTTTATAAAGTAAAATAGAAATAAAAAATAGAATTAATGTTTACCATTAGAAGCTGGTTATATTCACAGACTGTTGCCACACAACTGTGTTTAAACCACTTGTAAAGGGATTTTTGCAAAATAGTATAATATACTTGGTATTACTTAAAAATGTAGTTGATTAATTTATTAAAATAAGTGAAAGCAGGATAAAAATATGTGTTGTATATATAGCGTAGGTCAAAATGATACTCTCTTTTATGCCAAAAATCATTAGAATATTATGCAAAGATCATGTTTCATGAAGATTATTTTAGACATTTACTGTATAGATATTAAAACTATTTTTTTGTTTAGTAAAAAGCATAGCTAAACATTTAATTTACACAACTTTAAATGAAATTTTCTCAAAATATAACTTTTTTAAACCCTCAGATTCCAAGTTTTCAGATAGTTGTATCTTTATTATCTATTATATATTTTTCTATCCTAACAAGCCATACATCAATGGAAAACCTATTTATTCAGCTTTCAATCTCAGTATAAACCTCAACTTAATACAATACTCTTATGATTGGTTTCATGGTATATTTATCTAAAAGATATTGTCTAATATTTTTGTCTCCACAGCGCAGCTTGAAGAAATAAACAACCAGCGTTCAGGCAGAATCGAACTACTGATTGACAACATCCACCATTATTTCATCAAGGTAAGTGAGAAGAACATTTTTGTGAGTTTTAAAGTTTTAAGTTATGCTGCAAACACTGATTTTTATTGTCTTGTTTCTAGTCTAAATATCTAAAAATTCTCAATTCAAGAGACATTTTCTAGACAAGCAAAAAATATTGGGCCCTATTGTACACCCGGCGCAATAGGCCCAAGACATGTATTGCAAGATTTGTTGCTATTAGCATACCAGTGCAACAGTAATTTTCCTGTTTTGTGCCATGTTGTTTAAATAGCAAATCCATTTGTGCCACTTTGTGGACTCATGGGTGTGCCGTTCTAGAATAGAGGTGTGTTAAGGCGCATTGTTGGTGCGTTACTATTTTTGAGGAACTGAAATAGACTGTGCCACTGACCAACTAAAAGCTGGTCTAAAGTAAAGTCAGATCGCGTTAGTTATGCGCCTATGCAGGTCTAAAAGCAACACAAATATCTTTACATATGGGGGGGGGGACTTTTTTCAGTTTATTCATGACAACTTGCATTTGTATAATGTTATTATTATGAGTGATATTTATTATATGCATATTTATTTGTTTTAGTAAAAAACAAGTTTAGATTTGTCCACCTGTCGGGTTTTGGAGACATCTGCATCACCATATAGGGCATGAGAATAGGATGCGTGTTTGGATATAACTTCGCTATTATTGTTCATTCATTCATTTGCTGGAAATTGGAACTGAATTTAGAAATTGTTTTGAAAAAACTTAATGCTTAACAAATGAAATTAAATATGCTACACTGTTAGACCTTACCAGGCTTTTTTACAGTAGAACACTGGCAACACTGTTGCCAGCTACTCACTGTAAAAGTTTGGTCACAGTAAGTAACTGGCAACAGTGTTGCCAGTTAATTACTGAAACTGAACCATTACAGTGAGTGGCTGGCAACAGTGTTGCCAGTTGTTTACTGTAACCGAACCATTGCAGTGAGTAGCTGGCAACAGTGTTGCCAGTTAATTACTGTAATAGAGCAGTAGTGGTAACTAACTGGAAACTGTGTACAGTTAATTACTGTACTGTAGTGTTACAACTCACAGCATTATACTGCATACACAATAGTATGTCAAGGTGTTACTAAAATTAATTAGTATTCTTACCTGTTATTAATTCTTTAAATTAATTAAGTTGTAAATTCTGACAAATTTATTTTATTGTTTTGGCAGCAAACAAATATAAGACAGAAAATGTATAACAAAATTAAGAAATCAGCAGATATATCATCTTACATATTACCGAGAGCCACAGGTCTGCACAGCAAGGCTGCAGTCAATCTAACGTTTAAGCATGCAAAATTCTGTCATGTGGCTCTGTGAAAAGGAATGGGATTAAACAAAATATTTAGAGACTGAAAAAGCAAGCAACTGGTCCATAATTTTTGTTAAGAGAGGTCATGGTCGGATCTTTTATTAGTCTCAAGCAATCACATGATGTGATTTCGCAATTCAGAGTTCTCAAAGCTTGAACTTTCCAATGCTGCAAACTGTAAAATTTGTCGCATGAGCATGCATTCCAGGTCTGCAGCATTCACATGCGTATGAGTGGAAGTCTAAAGGGAGAAAAGTGCAGTGTGACCGGGACTTTAAGCTGTAACTCTAATTAAACACACCTGATAAAACTAATTAAGGCTCGTTAGAAATCTACAGGTAATGTTGCAGCAGGGTGGGAACTAAACTCTGCTGCCCTGCAGTTCTCCAGGAACTTGGAGTTTGACCCCCATGGTATATAGCAGGGGTGCTTTATCCTGTTCCTGGAGATCTACGTTCCTGCAGATTTCAGTTGCTACCCATATCAAACACACCTGCCTGTAATTATCACGTGGTGTTCAGGTCCTAATTAATTGGTTTAGGTGTGTTTGATATGGATAGCAACTGAAATCTGCAGGAAGGTAGATCTCCAGGAACAGGATTAAGTACCCCTGGTATATAGCATACTTTTAAAGCAACTGCTAACATTTATCACAATCACATATCCATTAAACACACACACACACACAAAGCTGACCATGCAAAAAAAAAAAAAAAAAAAAAAAAACTGAACAGCAAAAAACACAAAATAATTATTTTAAATTTTAAAATTTTAAATAATTAAAAGCTCTGTCAAATCTCAAAAAGTTTAAAATAATTATAGAAAACAAAAATAAAGTTGGCAACACCGAAAAACCAAAGGATCCAATCTTTTATTGTTATAATTATCTCATGACAACAAACTTTTTTATTGTTTCAAATATAAATTCATAGATGGAAACACAGCTCTGAAAAATACTTAGCAACAAACTCACAACCTGGGACCGGACAGGGGAGCTTTTATGTGTGTATGGCTATGTGTATCATGTTTTTGTTATTGCCTGTGATGATGTGCATATGTTACCTTACTGAGATGATGGAATTTAATTTTGGCTTAGTTGCCAGAAAGATACATACAACTGTTAGCATCTGTACATTATGGCAGTATGCAATATCCAATAAATACATATACTTAAACAAAAGTAATGTAAGAAGTTATATGAGGAGAGGCTAACTAGCTAACAATGTAGCTTTCAAGTACACAGTTCAAGATAACAACAATATAACTTAAAACACAGCCTTATTTTATAAACCCTCAAAAACATTTGAACACATTTTACTTACTCATTTAAGATTCTTATTTAAAGCCTAAAACATATCAGACTCAACATCTGAATTGATAGACAGAGAATAGAGCACACTCAGCAGTAAACAAATCAAACACCTGGCTCCCTTAAAGGGCCAGCATTTTCTGAAAACTCTTTTTAACACCTTTGTGTTTAGAATAAGACGGACAGCATGTGGCAGTGTGTGGTGATGCCTAAATCATTGTTTTTACAGTTATTTACTGCACAATCTACAGGGTAACAGTGCAGTTATACTAATTAAACACACCTGATCAAACTAAATCTAAAGGTAGTGTGTTGAAGCAGGGCTGGAACTAAATTCTACTAGGCTGTGGCCTTCCAGGAGTTTGACACCCCTGTTACATAGCATATTTTCAAAGCAACTGCCTACATTTATTACAGTTATGCACATATCGTTTAATGAAAACAATAAAAATATACTATAATATAAACTTCATCCATAGAAAAAAAAAAATAAATAATCTGATTCTCATGTCGTTCCAAATCTGTAGTAATAATAAAAAAACACAACAAATATCATGATTTATACATTTATTTAGGAAAGCCTTTATACTGTTAATGGCACTTTTACTTGCCAGTTTTCCAGACAAATTCATTGAGTCTCTGCAAAAATGTATGTGCGTGTTGTTTAAGATATATATATATTTTTTTAAATAACACATTTTTACTAGTTATTTAGCAAAATACTAATATTCAGTTGAAAGTGCAATTTAAAATCTTAACTATAGGTCAAACTAGGCAATTAAATTAGATTAATTATAGAAAAAGTAAACAAAGTTATAAAAATTATTGTGACAATTTCTTTGCTCTGTGTGAATATTTTTGCCTTTAAATGCATCTCGTCCATATCTTACACTTACCTTTTAATAAGCTCTGTGGCATTGGTTGACTCCTGATACTCAATGTTAGGAAGGAACCAAAGAAAACACAGAGATAAAATAAATATAAAATAGCAACATAAAGCATCAAAGTAGATGGGGCAGTAATGGTTGAACAGTAATTTACCATTTATTATCACAGTGAATATCTGTAATGGTACATAGAGTAAATTACTGTAATTTATTCTTTGCACTACAGAATTTCATACAAATCCTGCTCCTTTTACAGTAAAATACTGTTTCTTTTCATTACAGCTAAACACTGGCTATTTTACAGTTATTTACTGCATAATCTACTGTAAGGGTTAACAGTGTAAGGCACAGTTATAAATAATTAACAAACTGTTAACTTTTGTTTAACAAGTCATTTATAACTCATTAACTAACAGCTTTTAATGGAATATTAATTAGTTATAACGGATAGTTATTCTAAAGTGTTACCCAAGTAATAAAGCACATTTTTTTGCTGTGAGTTTTCTAATTCAAGAACAGTATTTATTAAATCATTCACCATTGTTCCCAAGGGTCTACTGGAGACTGTGAATCTTGCTTCAGAGATGAGAACCCACTTTCATCTTGATGCCAAAGTAGTAGCAGATGGGCATCCATTTTCCCTATCAGTCAACACCACACATGCCCGCAGCAGGAAGTTTGTAATACAGGCTTTGCTTAAAAATGTCTTTAACAAGGACGCATCATTCTCAGGCAAGAACATGCATTAATTTGTTGATAAATTGATTTGCATTTTTATGTGTTTTTTGATGTCAATGTCAATTTGATGTCGTTTTGTCATTAAGGTGCCTACTGGGATAGATTTAAATCATGAACAGGCCCGCAAACGAATTTAATGCGGCCCGCGAGATGATTCTGTAAGCTGCAATTTTTCAATAAAATATACTGCTGTTCCATCTGTGTTCACTGGATGGCGCAATAGTAAACTGTAATTTCATTCGAACTAGAAGCCTAAACCAGCGTCAGTTTGACAGGCATCTCAGAGAGAAAGACCTCATCTATACCCTGTCATACCACACCAGTTCTTCCTACACAGACTTTACTTGGGCGGGCCACCCAGGTATATTTGGTGGTGACACATGAATATTACTATTATTATCATGCTTTTACACTTTTTTTGTATATGTCCAAGAAAACTAAACACTCGCGATTGATTAACCAGTGGAAAATCTTCTCTCACTCTGCATGTTTCCTACTGGTTCTGTGTGTGCGCGATCGGTCACTCACACAGGAACTCTCACGTGCTCTGCAGACCCACAGGGACGCCTTTTCCGCTGTATCCGACTGTAGTTTCTGAATCTCCTTAAATGTCCAGGATTCAGATTTTACTTTTTTTTTTTAAGTTGCCGTTACTTGTATGTGTTTTTGCATTACCATTTTACATCTGACTGTGTTTGCACAGCCGCAATAGAAACATTAAATGATTAATCATTTAATAACTTTATACTCGGAGAGAACAAAATGACATCTATAATGCCTGCAAAATATTTGTACACCATAAGAAATGGCTAATCAACAAATTAGCTTTGTTTCAATAATCTACACATTTTTTTTCTAGTAATTATTATTATTTTTAGCAATACTGTCTATTTGTATTCCTTTTTGCTGTTATTTATTTCTCATTTGCTGTATATTTTATTCACTTAATGATGTTAATATATTACATACTTTATACATATCTAAAATGCTTTGACAGTACTGTAAATGTCATTGAGCAGCCTTTACCTGTCTGTGGGTGCACATGGCTCCTAAATAGCATAGAAGTTGTGGATTTCTATTACTTCAACAGCCTTTTTAAAATAACTTTAACCCATTGAAAATAAAAGGTGTATAACAGTGTCATAATTAATGAAAATCAAGTTAAAAATCTAATTATTTTTTGTTTCTCGCATGTAGTTGACCATTTATGTGTTGTTTTTCAATCTGGCTTCTACAGCAAGTATATTTTAAACCTATGGGAAACACTGCTCACTGAGGTGATCTCACGAGGAAATGTAACAATTTTTCGTTTTGTCAGTTTAGTGGCAATTTTATACGAGTTCAGTTGTATAAAAATGTGCCATTTGAAAAAGGAGGCGTGGTACCCAACCACACGACTAACCCCCCCAACCCCCCCATTGTTTTGACCAGTCCTGCCCACTTCAGAACAGATTTTCCTCCATGTGGCCACTGAGCTAAAATGAGTTTGACACCCTGATTTTAATCAAAGCTGGAAGTTTGACAATAATCAACGGGATACTATATTTTTAATATTATAATATATTATTTTTTAATTATATAAGTCATGAAGTTATGTTCTATTCTTTCTTCTCTTGCACATGACTTACAATGCCTTTATGATTTGCAAACAACTCTCTATGTTCTGCCTCACTTCACAGTGCAGCTGGAGAGAAGTTTGGAAGATGGCAGGAGACATTATTCAATAGATGCTGGATTTCTTTTACCCAGCGCTGTCAGTCTCAGAGGTCTTGGGTTATTGAAGCAAAGGGGTTCTGAGTGGAGTTCTGCTGTTAGGGTTAGGTACGGTGTAAAAGGTAAGTGACTTCTAAATAACAATAATGCACCATTTCAAGACAAGAGCACAATAGACTTTTCAATCACTTGAATCTTTTTTCAGAAGATTTGGAGAAAATGCAAGAGTGTCACATGACCCAGAATCTTCACAGCGAATCGGACTCCATCCAGACGTATCGTGTAACAGCAGCTCATGAACTCCACTGTTCCCAATTCATCAACCTAAACCACAAGGTAATATTTATTGTCTCAATAACTCAAATGCATTCTTTGGTTTCATGGATAATTTTTGAGAAAAGTTTACATTTAAAGACTATAAAAATGTCATGCGGTGCAACCATCAAGTAAACAAATGTTCAAAAAAAGAAATGGTTACATTTATTCAGCAAGGATGCATTTTTTTTGAAAAAGTGACAAGAAAGACATTTATTTATTTACTTACTTAAGATAAGGAGGGCTAATAATATTGACCTTAAAATGGTTTTAAAAAAAATTTAAAACTGCTTTTATTCCAGCCAAAATAAAACAAATAAGGCTTTCTCTAGGAGAAAAAAATATTATAGTAATTACTGTAAAAAACCTATGCTCTGTTAAAAATCATTTGGGAAATATTTCAAAAGGAAATCACAGGAGGGATAATCATTTTGATTTCAACTGTACACTACCTGATAAAAGTCTTGTCGCCTAAGTTTTAGGAACAACAAATAATAACTTGACTATTAGCTAATCATTTGGTATCAGAAGTGGCTTATATGAAAGGCAAAGGCCTCTAGATTACCCTTATTTCAGCAAAATAAAATATGATCATGCCTTGATTTTGATTTATTTAATTAGGACAGTAAGGTCTGACTTACTTGAGAGTTCACACTTAGCTGATGATTGGTAATAGAGCGTATTTGGCATGCTGTCCCGGGAGAGAGCTCTGAGCTCAGAATATCCTTGAGTCCGGGGCTCCCTCCTGTTTGAAGGGCGAGAGAAGAGTTTGAGCTCAGGTAGGTCTCGAGAACTCCCCCGCTTGTCAACGTGCTGAGACATGTCTGACTAAGGGCTCTATTTTGATGATCCATGCGCAAAGTCCAAAGTGCAGGGCGCAAAAGCATTAAGGGCGTGTCAGAATCCACTTTTGCTACTTTAAGCATGGAAAAATCTGCTTTGCACCGCGGCGCATGGTCTAACAGGGTTGAGCTTATTCTCTTAATGAGTTATAGGTCTGTTTTGAGAATAAACCAATAAGAGTCTCATCTCCCATTCCGTTTAAGAGTCAGTTGCGTCGCGCCATAGCGCATTTGCTATTTATATGACGGACTTTGTAAGTGGAAAAACTGAACGCTTCACTAGCAAGAAAACAGTTAAACAGAGCATGTGCAGCGTGAGAATGAGAGAATGAGCCTTCTCATTATTTACTTTCACTTTCACTCTCGTGGATAGGCAAACTTGTTGTACGCACAGACATCCATTAGCCGAATAAATTATGAATAAATGAAGTGTGTTAAAAAAACTGAGTTATTTCCAAACACACATGCTATTCCTCATATGGTACAAAACCTGACAGGTGGAGAAATCTAAGCTTGTTCCTAATAAAACAAATATAAATATAAATATAATAAATAATTATTTGTAAAGATATTTGCGTATTACTCTACATCCTGTGTGTATTAAGCAATGTGTAAGTGAGGCGCATGACTAACGCGCTCTGCGCTGGACTTTAGACCACCTTTGATCTGGTCTATTATGTTTCTCAAAATAGCAATGCACCATAACACACCTCCTTTTTTAGACCAGAACCCCAAAGGGCGCACATATGAGCGCAAATGTATTTGCTATTTTAACAGTGTGGCGCAAAACATCAAAACGACTCTTGCGCCAAGCTGAAACTAGCAAACAACAAGTGTGTCGTGCCTTGCTGTGAGGCAACAGTGCTAACCACTGGGCTGCCATATCGGAGAAGGGGTAGGAGTGGAAGGGGGGATTCTTCAAGATGAAGATGACTGGAGTAGAAAGCTCTGGTTACTTATAGTGCGTCAGTATTCATCTGATTGTTGTAATATACGGTTCTGATGCAGTACCAGCTGTGTTCAATCACAAGCACGTGATCCTTTCGAAATCAGTTTATAAATAAACCACACTTACAGTATAGAATACAAAGTCATGGTGCAGTGGATGACTCCCATGAGCTCGGAGGACTGCATCCATACATCTCTGCAATGACTCAAATCACTTCATGTCATCTCGAACGGCAAAAAAAGCGTTCTTGCAGGACTCCCAGAGTTCATCAAGATTCTCTGGATTCATCTTCAATGCCTCTTGCTTCATATTATCCCAGACATGCTCAATAATGTTCATGTCTCGTGACTGGGCTGGCCAAAGCTGGTGCACCTTGACCTTCTTTGATTTCATGAATTTTGATGTGGAGGCTGAAGTATGAGAAGGAGCGCTATCCTGCTGATGAATTTGCCCTCTCCTGTGGTTTGTAATGTGATGGGCTGCACAAATGTCTTGATACCTCAGGCTGTTGATGTTGCCATCCACTTTGCAGATCTCTCGCGCGTCCCCATACTGAATGTAACCCCAAACCATGATTTTTTTCTTCACCAAACTTGACTGATTTCTGTGAGAATCTTGGGTCCATGCGGGTTCCAATAGGTCTTCTGCAGTATTTGTGAAGATTGACATGCAGCTCAACAGATGATCCATCAGAAATATCTACCTTCTGCCACTTTTCCAAATGATCAACTAGAAGTCATGTTATTATTTGTTGCTCTAACAACTGAGATCAACGACAAGACTTTTGTCAGGTAGTGTAAACAGAATTCACGTAGATATTCTTAGGATAGCTAATTTAATGATACAAAACCATGACTAATCTGTTATTGCCCAGATATAGTGTTCCCCGGCCTGTATCTAGTAGTCTGGATCTAACATCCTGAAATGCGTGTGGGTCTGCAGCTGGATCTATCTCAGTTTGTTTCCACCAACAGATTCTCTTCAAACACGAAAGGAGCCCAGTCCACGTCCAGTCATCTCTTGATATAAGCTATGGAAAACAGTGGAACCAGAGCAGCAACAAACACAGGATCCTCTTTAATCAGTCCCTCAGAAACCAGTCTGGACCAGACCTCACCAGTTACGCAGTGGAGGTTTCATTCTACCAAATATGTTCACTCTGAATGTGGCTATCGAATCTGCTCGCTCATATTGTGGTCTTGTATACTTATGTGCCATAATAACATATGCTGCTTCTTCCAGCTCAGCCTGCGTCTTCTGGACAGAGGTCAGAATTACAGAACTCAGCTTCTGCATAATAACTTCAAGACACAAAAATCAGAGAGCAGCACCCACCTGAAAATCAACTACAACAATCAAATGCCTCTGATAGCCGGTGTCCACTGGAAGGATGTTTCAACGAAGACTTCCCTTCAAAAGTGGGAAGGTGTGTGTGCATTGACTTCAATTCAAGTTGATTTGTATAGCGCTTTTCACAATAATTATTGTTTCAAAACAGCTTTTCAAAAGGTGCACAGTATTGCATTCAAATCAAATTCGGAAAATGTATTGTTATTAGTCACTATAACTTTATTAGTTACTAGTAACTAATTAACTAATAGCTTTTAATAGGTAAAGTTATTATAAGCATAGTTAGAATATATAGGTACATAAGTTACATACAACCCAGGCTCATTGTGAAAACGTAGCCCTGCTGACATTTCAGGAGACATTTCCCGGTAGGTACGTATTTGTGCAGTTTTTGTTTTAACTAATCCGCAAGAGGCCGCTGTGTGCACCGTTCGCGCTCGTGCTGATCTTGCGTGAATAGCCGCCAGAATCCGCTGTCGAGCGACCGTCCGTCCGACTGACTGACTGAATGACCGATTGGGCAACCCAGCCACCCTCCTCCTCCTTCCCTAAACCCGAGCGACGATTTACAAAAGCCATCCGGAAAAGAAAAGCAAAAGCCCTTGTCCGATTTTGACCGCGTTTTCGGATTTCGCCGATTTCTCGCCCCGTGCAAATTCGTTCGCTTTCATTTTTTGGATTCTGTTTTTCTTCTTACCTGATTTCTGGAACCGCTCTTTCCCAGGCTCGAACCTGGTCGTTGCCGCGGGCGGCTCCTCCTCCTCCAGGCCTCCGCTCCGCCAACGTAACACTACGAGCTAAGTGAACAAACTGGTTGCGGTGGGAAAGCCCTCCACACGGAGGTGAGCCATCAGCCAGCGAGCGCAAAGAAGAGGAGCGGCGTCACACCGCCCCGTAGCGTTCGCTCGAAAAAAACTAACATACGTTCCTCCGTAAATCGTTAATCGTCGCCTCCAGAAACGCTCGCGGGTCTACGTTTCCAGAATGAGTCAGCGGGGTGCAGAGTTCAAAAGAGAGACAGCCCCGGGGAAAAAGCTGTTCCTCAGTCTGCTGGTTTTTGTTTTTTGAGGGAGCCTGAAGCGCCTGCCAGAAGGCAGAAGTGAAAACAGTCTGTGAGCAGGGTGAGAGGTGTCCTTAGGAATACTGCGTGCTCAGCGCAGACAGTGTTTCATCTGGATGTCCTCTATGGCTGGCAGTGTGGTCCCTGTGATGCGTTGGGCAATTTGCACCACCCGCTGCACGCTCAGCAACAGAGCAGCTTCCATACCAGACTGTGACGCAGTTGGTCAGGATGCTCTCTATTTTGCAGCAATAGAAGTTCACCAGGATGGCTGATGAAAGCTGGTTCTTTTTAAGTTGCCTTAAGAAAAATAGGTGCGGGTGAGCCTTCTTGACCAGGCTGGAGGTGTTGGTGGTCCAGGAAAGGTCCTTTGAGATGCTTTCATAGATGTTTTGATAGCTTTGCTGGTTTTGATAGAGATTTTGTTGACAAGCTTTCTAAAATTTGACGATACATTGAATCCAGCAACAGTTAATGTTCATGTTATTTTACCAGCATATTTTGTCTTGGGGTGTTATTTAGTACATTATTTAGTACATTCATTAAAATACATTCTTGCATCTTGCATTACTGAGAACATAACAATTAACTTTCATTCATTCATTTTCCTTCAGCATAGTCTCTGATTTATCAGGGGTTGCCACAGCAAATGAACCAGTGTAATAAGTTACTAGATTATTAAAGTTCGTCGAGACAAACTTTTGAGGTTAGCTTGACATGCCTGTTGGTAATAATTTATTTAAAAAGTATAGATAGATAGATAGATAGATAGATAGATAGATAAAAACAGTTTGTAGATAGATAGAACGATAGATAGATGCAACCCGGGCTCATTGTGGAAACGTAGCCCCGCGGATGTTTCTGCAAACTGCGATTTACGTCCCGGGAGGTACGTATTCGAGTGGTTTTTGTTTTCGCGGATCCGCGAGAGGCCGCTGTGCGCGCTTCTTCGCGTCTCGGGCGCCTCTCTGGAGCGAGCGCCGTTCTCGCGCGAAAAGCCGCCGGATCGGCCGACTCGGCCACCCTCCTCTTCTTCCTCCTCCTCCTTCCCTAAACCCGAGCGGCGGTTCGCAAAAGCCGTCCAGAAAAAAAAAAAGCAAAAGCCCTCGTCTTCAATTTCGACCGCGTTTTCGGATCCCGCCGCGTTCTCGCCCTTATTTTTCGAATTCCGTTTTTCATCTTACCTGATTTCCGGAACCGCTGTTCCCCGGACTCAATCCCGGTCGTCGTCCCCGCTTTCCAGCTCCTCCTCAGGGGCCTTCGCGCTTCCGACGCAACGCTGTGAGCTAAGCGGACAAACTGGTTGCATCGGGAAAGCCCTCCACTCGGAGGCGAGCCGTCGGCCGGCGAGCCCGAAGAGGAGGGGCGGAGCGGCACCACACTGCCTCGCAGCGTTAGCTCGAAAAAAACTAAACGCGGCCTTACGTACCTCCGGCTACGTAAATCGCGGTCTCCAGAAACATCCGCAGGGCTACGTTTCCAGAATGAGCTTGGGTTGGACAGACAGACAGACAGACAGACAGACAGACAGACAGACAGACAGACAGACAGACAGACAGATAGATAGATAGATAGATAGATAGATAGATAGATAGATAGATAGATAGATAGATAGATAGATAGATAGATAGATAGATAGTATTTTCTGTATTGCTGTGAGTTCAATAGTGATGCATCTCTAGTAGGTTTAGATGTAAATGACCCGTTTGAAAGAGTGAATTCATACAGTTTGTTTCAAAGTATGCTTGCCATTCACTGTCTCCACAGGCTCATTCAACATGGATACACCCTGGCTCTATGTGTACGCAGCTCAAAAACTAGCTCAGCCTCAACGCGGCATCACACAGTTCAGCTCTGAGGTAACCACAAGGAAACTAGTAAATATCCGCGGTGTTACACTGGAGGGTTTCTACAAGGACAAGGGTAAAGAACGACAAGGCCAGCTACATCTTTTCACGCCAACTTTCAGTTACGTCAAGGTGGGTGTACCGTACCGTCTGTTCAACACTTGATTAAAACACTCCTCACTGTGAGCTTCTCATGTCTGAGGGGTAGAAATGTTAACACGGGCTCATTGTGGATATGTAACCAGGTCTACATTTCTGTGAAATAAATACCCAGAGGTACGTCTGGCTGCATTTCGTTTGTAAAACGAATGCTATTGGGTGGTATGGAGTGGAACGGGACAATGGTAGCATGTGGACCGCGAAAGGGTGGGGGTCTGGCAAAGAATGGTTTCAGAAACCAGGTAAAACAAAAAAATAATAAAAAATAAATAACAGGCTGAAAATGTGGTTAAATCTGAAAAAGAGGTAAAAGCCGCCCCTTTTCTAGATTACTTTTGAGGTTAGGTTTAAGAAAGGTGGTGGGTGGGTGGGTCAGTCATTCAGTCGACAAGAAATACATTTTGCGATGGATTTATGCGAGAAGAAGACATGCAAATGGCACTCGTGAGAGAAATCTGAGATCAACAAAAAGTGTACACAGAGGCCTCTAGTGGATTTGCGAAAACAAAACCTGCCAGCAGATGTAGCTCTGGGTATGTATTTTGCCAACATAGGCTCATTCTGAAAACGTAGCCCTATATACATTTCTGGAGATTGCAAATGATGTAGCTTGAAGTACGTATGAGTGCATTTAGTCTTTAAAGCGAACGCTAAGTGCTGCTATGATGGTGTTCCTTTTTCGCGCTTAACAGCTATGCACTTACCTCCATGTGGACTGCTTTCCCACTGTTACCACTTTGTCCAGTGGCTTGCCATGTACGTCAGTGGACTTGAGACGCAGAGAGGAGTTGAACAAGACAACGATGTTTAGGTTTGGCGAAGAACGGTTCCAGAAAGCGTGTACGACAAAAATAGAAGCCAAAAATAATGGGTCAATCTGTGCTTTTGAAAGCACCATTGGTTGGGTATAGGAAAGGAGAAGGGTAGGTCAGTCAGTCAGTCGAAAGCGGCCTCTAGTGGATTTACGTGGGAACAGCAGGCGCGAATGGCATTCACGAGACAAATTCGAGACCTCAAAAAATGGACACAGTGGGCTCTGGTGGATACGCGAAAACAAAAACTGCAAAAAACGTAGCTCCTGGGACGTATTTGGCTCTCTACTTTTTCAGAATGAGCTTGGGTTGTATTTTGTAGTCTTCAGAATTGTAGACCTTGGAAAATATTCACAATGGGCCTGGGTTGCGAAATCTTCAGATGGTCCCATTGGAGTAGCATCAGAACAAGTGTATAATCCTATGTTACTATCGTTCCAGGTTGGTGGATGGAGCGTGCTGGGTAAGCGTGGAGTCAAAGCTTCATACTCCATCAGCACAGCCTGGACACTGGCCTTGCATGGGCAAATCTCTGTAGGCAATGGCAAGCAAGTGAAGACTCTGGAAATGAGCGCAGGCTATGGCAAGCAGGACCTTAACATTTCAGCAGTTCTCAGCACTCTGGATAAGGTCTCAGAAACACACTCTTTCCTCTCTATATGCATCAGACACTTTCTTACAAATACTCTATTTTCTATTCTGAGTGTGGTTCACACTGGTGAGTGAGCTGAATAAACCACCTGTTAAAACTCTTGTCTCCACTAGGGATGTAACAATATTGTAAATACCGTCATACCGCAATAGTAATTTTTTTCAATATTACTTTAGGTGCACGACTCAATAAAACTATATTTCTGAGAAAAGTTTGCGGGTAAGAAAAAGAGCTGGAAATGATCGAACCTAAAGCGGATTTTTAATCGAATGTGCGGTAGTATTTCGGTTTCTTTCTAAAAAGGTGAGAAAAAGGAGAAAAGGTGACAGACAAAGAAAAAAACAACATGCAGGTACTGCCAGACTGTGGTGAAATATAAGTCAGGGAATACGACTAAAAACAGTCATGGGGACTGCAGAACACAGCACACTTGTTAGATTGATGCAGACATTGACTTGTACCGCAAAGAGACCTCTATCTCACTCATGGCTTGTCCTCTCAAGAGGTGGAACGACAAAGTTTTTAGACATTGTTACCCCCTGCTGTCAACCTTGGCTAAATCATATCTCTCTGTCCCAGAAACCTCAGTCCCAAATAAGAGTTTTTTTTTCTGTTGCAGGGGACAAGCCCAGACATCCCAGCTTTTACCAGATTATAGTTATATGATAATTTTCCTTAAAAAACCCATCTCTATCTGAGTGAGTGATTAAATGTTGAATGTGATGAGTTTTCAACAATACTAAATTGAAACTTTATTTTTTTTACATGGTTTAATAGTTTTTTGTTATTAAAATTGAAAAATTGAAGTTCCTGTTTCGAAACTTACGTATAAATGGTTAATTTGTATGTCATTGATATGTTCAGTGCTAAAGTAAATAAAGACTTTTGGCACTTTTTTCGAGTCTTTTCATTAGTTTTGTTTTTCCTGTAAATTATTCAATAAATACCGTACCGTGCCATTCATACCGAGGTATTATCGTACCGTAAAATTCTGATACCATTACATCCCTAGTCTCTACTATATATGCATCAGACACTTTCTGTCAGGTTTCAGGAAAGGGAAGGACGAGAACTCGACTGCAATACAGAAGATGGATTTAATGATTATTTCTTCAGTGGGCGACCATTTGAGAGTTGCAGAGAGCTTGCTGCCGGCAACACAGCTATATACAACATGAGTTTGCATGAAAGTGAACCATTTTGGATGTATTATTTCTGATACTTATTTCTGTGCAGAAGCTAAAGAAGAGGCTTTTGATGATGACAATGACCCTGGCAGATCTTAAAAACCCTTATGCGGAGCTACAGATTGAGGGGGCCATAGAGGAAACAAGGAAGGACAAGAGGGTTTATCAGAAAAGATGGAAGTTAAACTTCAGGTCTGAATGGAAATTACTTGAAACTTAACTGACCATTTTCTCAGCCTCCACTACTTCCAAATCAATTTAAATATTTGGTCCCACTTTATATTAAGTGTCTTTAACTACTATGTACTTACATAAAAAATAAATACAATGTACTTACTGTGTTTGTAATGTATTTGAGAACACGTGGTGCTATTAAGTTGGGATAGGGGTTGGGTTATGGACAGGTTTGGTGGTGTGGGTAGGTTTAAGGGTGGGTTAAGGTGTAAGGGATGGTCAACAGTGTATTTACAAATGTAATAACAAAAGTAAAGTACAGATGTAATTACATACATGTATTTAATCTAGCATAAGTACACACTAAATACATGTATTTACACAAAAAGTACATTGTAACAAACTATTAATTCCTGTGTAAGTACATATTGGTTAAGGCCACTTCATATAAAGTGGGATCGAATATTTTAATGTTGAACACAATAGAAGATATGATTAGGAATGTTGGTAACCAGTAGCCGTTGACTTCCATACTATAGAAAAATGCAACGGAATTAAATAGCTGAATATCTTTAGAATAATAAGAAACTAGTAAATAATGAGCAAATGTTGACAGAATTTTGTGATTTATTCATTCTGCTGTACTCAAGTATTTATTCTGTTTTTGCTTCTTTTTAACAGACAACCATTTAAGTTTCTCCCTCAGAGTCTCATTCTCCAAGAGACATTCACCAGTGATCTACATCACAATGTTTACACTCTGGAGTCAAAGGTTCTTGTCCATGGAAACAAAAAGGCCATTCATGTGCTTACTCTGGGTTTCCAGCCACAGCAGCCATACGTGAGTGTGAAATTTTTCAACACACTGTGTAATAATCATGTTTCATAGCCAGGGCCAGACGGAGTATCATAACTAAAACCTTAATATATTGAATAAAAAGTAATAAATTACAGAATAAAAACTGAATAAATTTATATTTACACATTTACTCAAGTAAATAAATAGAATTAATAATGGGCTAAAAATCTCCAGAAATTTGCGGAAATCTGCGGAAAATCTGCAGATCTGCGCGCGCAGATTCCGTGTGGGCTTATTCATAGCCTGTATTACAGTACAAAGCCTGTTGGTGTAGAAATACCAAAGTCATTAAGGTCTGGGTGCTAAGTCGGATTTTTTAGTTTTCTGGCTAACTTGTTTATTAAAATATAATATATGTGCTGTGGACGGACACAAGTTGCTTTCACACACAGCATTGTGCTGTATAAAGTCATTACAACAGCAGTAAAACAAAACAGTCAACAGTTGCACTTTTCCCAACATAGTACTATAGTTCCTGAATGATTTGTTTTGAACAGATAAATCCCAGCTCACACTTAGCAATTTTAGCCACAATTTGGTCCAATAAGGCAGAAATCTTTGGTCTTTGATTGTTAGTTTGAGATGTTCACTAACCAATTGTCACACCTTTATCGTGAGACCCTTATAACTGTGTCATGAATTTTATAACAGCCTCGTTAATATTTTTCATGACCTCAATTAGTGGTGTAGAATGAATTTGTCAGTGAAATGTCATTAAAGAACCCCTATTATGTATTTAAAAATATCATATTTTGATTTTGGGGGTCTCCAACAGCATGCTGATAGTCATTATTCTAATGACTCCCATATGATTCATTCAGGGATTCATTTGTTCCCAAACCCCTCTTTAACGCGATGCTGATCTGCGCTGATTGAGAAACGCCCACCACGGCTTATCAACATTGTTGAAGCAGCCAGCGTGCAGAAGTGTATGTGTGAGCACAATGCAGGAGTGCATTAAGGCAATGCAGTTAGGTTAGGTTAGGTTAAACTTTATTTGTCCCCGAGAGGAAATTTGTCTTGGGCATAAAAGGTGCTACAACATTGTCTAAGCAGACAGTAAAAATAATTAAAACAAAACAATTAAGAACAAACAGTTAAGAACATACATTGTTTACAGAATAAGAACGTATATAAGTATAAATATATAAAACACAGAACCCAGTTAAACACCAGCATATTGCTCTATTCTTAACCATAAGTAAAAACAGTGACACACATTCAGTATTAATCCACAGAGTGGCAAAAGCTGAACAATTTTGAAACCTGACCACTGCACGTGTGTAGAAACAGCTGATGATGGCTGTAGCAATGACAAATGGCAGAGGATTGCAAGCTCACAAACGCATTTAAATCTGTAAAGAAAGTGGCACACGTCGCGTTTTCAACTTGGCTTTAGACCCGATATGTGAATATGAAGTTAACCAGATGAAGTACAAGCCGTGTGGAGCGATTACAAGTAACAAAACACAATTAAATACATATTTTGCAAGCTAGAGAAAACAAGGAGGCAACCATTTTAATCGTATTTACACTTGTGAAATGGAGAAAGAAACTGGTCCATGAACTGTGTGCTGATAAAGTTCCTGTCAAGCTCTGACGGCAGACGAATCTCCTGTTGCAGTGTAGATTATTGCAATATTTACCAGAATTTTCACTCATTAATGTTCACTCATCTTCAGTCATGATCAGTCCCACACACACCTGCACTCCGCTAGTGTTTGAAGGAAAAGGCACGTTCACGTTTTACCAGATCCGGCACTTCATATTTGGTACTGTTTTGTGTCTACATCAGGATACGATCCGGATGACTTTTGAATCATTTAAACAACACAGAGTTGACTCTTTTATTTAAAGAAAATAAGATATTTTTTAAATAAGGTGCACTTTCAGTTTTAAACCTCAGCTGGATATTTCCATTCACTTAGAGCTGTGTTGCACACTGAATGGTAGGTCATTTTCAAAAACCCATAATTGGGGCTCTTTACATATTAACGAAGCTGTTATGCAACTACAATGCAATGCAACTGACTCTTAAAGGCAATATGATTTGGACATATTGGGCTCTATTTTATTGATCTAGGCGCAAAGTCTAAAGCGTAGGGCGCAAAAGCATTAAGGGCATGTCAGAATTCACTTTTGCTATTTCAGTGATGGAAAAATCCGCTTTGCATCGTGGCGCATGGTCTAACAGGGTTGAGCTTATTCTCTTAATGAGTTATAGGTGTGTTTTGAGGATAAACCAATCAGAGTCTCATCTCCCATTCCCAGTCAGTTGAGTTGTGCCGTAGCGCATTTGCTATTTACATGGCGGACTTTGTAAGTGGAAAAACTAAGAGCTCCACTAGCAATAAACCAGTAAACAGAGCATCTGCAGCGTGAGAATGAGCCTCCTCATTCTTTACTTTCACTCCTTTTCGTGATAGGAAACCTGTTGTACGCACAGATATCCATTAGCCAATACATAATTAATTTAGGTTGTTAAGCGCAAAGATTTTAAAAAAAATATTTGTAAATTCAGTTCTAGTTTCCAGCAAACAAATTAAGGAACAATAATAACGAAGTGTGGTCAAAAAACTGAGTTATATCCAAACACACATGCTACACTCTCAGAAATAAAGGTACAGGAGCTGTCACTTTAAAAAGGATACATATTTGTTCACAAAGAGTCCACAGTGGTACCTCAAAGGTGCATATTAGTGCCCAAATGTACTTAAAATGTACTTTTGAGGTACTATTAGGGACTCTTCAGATATAATTTTATAGACATCCTTTGTAAGTGACTTGTTACCACATAATGGTATCTCAATATAATCTACTGGAAGGGTCACTGGACAAAAATGTATATATTTTTTTCAGATTTGAGGAATGAAACTAACTGTTGCACAATGTGTTTTAATGGTTAGATGTGCTCCTCATTGGTCCAGTCTTTCAGCACTGAGAGAATTCCTCAAGACTCCAAAATCTGCTTCACGGTCCAAAACAACCAGGTGAACTAACTCAAAACAAAACGACGCTTAAATATTTTATAGTTCGTTTTTTTTTTTTTTATATATCTAACATGTAATCATAGTTTTAAAATTAACAATATTTCATTTTGGTCCTGGAAATGTGCTGACTTCACTTCTCTGTGAAGAATGTGCATGAAATTCATGTCAGGTTGTGGGCTGGAAATGAGGAAAGACTTGAAGCCTTTGGTCAGGTACAATTTCACGACCCAGCTACATTACAGCAAGGTATTACAATAAAAGCCAACCTGTCCCAGCTGATTAAGGTAAGTATATACATTATACGTTAATGCATAGCCTGCAATGCATTAACTTCTTTCTTGCAAGCAGCAATTGGCAGTAGGCTAAGCGCGCATTCTCTCCTTCTCTCTGCTGGCGCAAAAGAACACTTTCAATGTATTGTGACAAATAATAATTGAACCTAAATAATGGCCCGTATTCTAATATCTGCAATTTCCGGTCAGCCTTCTTTCTTGCTTCGTTAGAAGCCGTACTGTAGTTTTTGATTATTATGTTTAAATTATTATATGTTTGAACTCTAAAAACAAATGAAACAAACTAAAAACAAAAGAAATCGTTCGAGGTTACTAAAGTAACCCTTCGTTCCCCGAGGAGGGGAACGGAAGCACTATAAGTGGATTTGATTTGTAAAATCCACGCATTGGGAGGATTCGGATCAGAAGCCGCTTGTCTGGAGAGTATTGAACGGGCCAATGAATGAAATTAATTGGCAGCGTAAGCTTGCGCAGGTGTGCGACATCTGCAATTATCTCAGCATATAAGCACATCTGAAGCCAGCAGACGCCATCCTTTTAAGCTGAAGAGACTTTCAAACAGCTAAGGGACAGTCATTATGGCGACGGAGTATAGTGCTTCCGTTCCCCTCCTCGGGGAACGAAGGGTTACTTTAGTAACCTCGAACGTTCCCCTTCGGGGGGAACTTCAGCACTATAAGTGGATTTGATTTGTAAAATCCACGCATTGGGAGCCCATTGAAAGCGCCATAATGACTGCACCTTACCAACACCCCCGATGAGGAGATAGTCAAGCAAGCGTGACGCACCCACATCATGGGGGGCGCGGTCCTCCAACGTGTCCCTGGCCCTGATTTATCCTACTTCAACAGAAGTTTTACGGATTTAGATATATTTTTTGGGAAGTCGTGAGCATCTAGATAATTCTAGGAAATACGACAGTACGTTGGGAAGCGTGCAATCCCGATAGGGAGGACGCTGCGGAGGCCATCCGTTACCCAAGGGGGGGATAGATGGCAGAATTTACATATGGACTAGCCCTAAAAAGGGGGAGTACGCATAGCAAAAGAGTGGTTAGCGGAGAGGGAAGACACGGGTCCGCCCAGGGGGGGGGACTTAACCGTGGCGGAATAAGCATATGGGATCGCCTAGTGGGGATAACGCATAGCAGGCACCTATACCCAAAACGCGGGCTGACCAGCGGGCAGACCTACAACGTAGTGGGCCAGCAAGTGACTCCTCCGCTGAGTCAGTGCTGGGGGCCACGGAGGAATCTGCAGGGCTCACCTGACGGGGAACTTTACTGACAGATAAAAAAGGCGCACGTACCTCCGTGTTAGAGAGAATGGCGCAGCAAGCGTGTTTCAACACCCTACCGAGTTGTCTCCTCAATCACCAAAGGGTTACCTAATACCCTTGAGGAAACCGGCTCCACTCGCAGATTGTAAAACCTTGCAAATGTGTTGGGTGTCGCCCAGCCCGCAGCTCTACAGATGTCTGTTAGAGAGGCGCCGCGTGCACGC